>NC_089742.1:73703624-74003624 GCF_040412425.1 Macrobrachium rosenbergii | reverse complement strand
ACACTCACTAAGCATTCACTAAGCACTCACTATACAATTAACATTCACTAAGTACTCACTATACACTAAACACTCACTAAACCCTAAATACTCATTAAACACTAAATACTCACTAAACCCCAAATGCTCATTAAATCCCTAAACACTCATTAAACACTTAATAGATAATGAGCATCTACTAATCACTCGTTAAACACTCACTAAACACTTACACACTAAACACTAATTTTCACAAGACATTCACTAAACACTCACTAAACATTCACTAAATCCTAAACACTCACTATACATTCACCAAATACCTATACACTAAACATACACTGACTACTTTCACGCTAAACATTCACTAAGCACTAACATTCACTAAACCCTAAGCAATCACTAAACACACACTAAACATTCACAAAACATTCATTAACCTTAAACATTCACTAAACATTTACCGAATACGTACAGAGTAAACATTCACTGAATACTTGCACATTAAACATTCACTAAACACTAACATGCACTAAACCTTCACTAAAATCTAAACACTTGCTAAACACTTACACAATAAACATTCACTAAACCCTAAAAACTCACTAAACATTCACTAACATTCACTAAACCCTAAACTAAACATTCACCAAACACTTACTCATAAACATTCTCTAAACACTTACTAAACCTTAAACATTCGCTAAACACTTACTCATTAAACATTAACAATAAAAATAAAACAGAATCGCACGAAACCACTGTTCAATTTGCGGGTTACCAGACCTTTAAAGATGCCCGCAATGCTTTGCAGCATGCCATGGTGGAAGACCACCGAACCACGTAGTACTGATATAGAGATCGCAACTCCAGGTATGTCCCAAGTGGATATTGTCCGGATCATTCTTGCCATCCCTGGGGTGACAGTAAGGAATCCGGGAATTCCAAAGGCTTCTGGGAATTTTGGAGGTTCCTCGAGCTTCCGAAGGCTTCAAGACAATCTCCAGGCTCTGTAGCCTTTGGATTTCTTGCACAATATTAAAGAACAGAGTTTTATTGAGAAGAAATCAGAGACGAAAGGCCTCGAAGATTTCTTTGAGAAGCCTACGGTTTTGGAGATGAGTAAGCCTACGTTCTTGGAGATGAATTCCAGAGGCTTCTGGAACTTCTGAAGGCTTCAAAACGATCTCCAGGCCCTGATGCCCTTGGAAAAGCCCATTGGATTCTCCAGGAATGCTTCAGGAGCTGACCACTGCTTCAAAGGATCCTGAAGCCGTGAAGAAATCTTGAAGAATATCCAGAAGCCTTTTCTCGTCATCGAGGGATATCTGTATATATCAGTAAGAGGGAATCCCACAAGATAAAAGAAGATGACTCGTTAAAGCAAAGAAACTGCTTATGTGTCAGAAAAAGAATTCTAAGTAATGGTTAACACGATGTTAAAATGATCTAAAACCTTCCGGATTTTCCTTGAAGACATTTTGGAATCCTTCAGTCTTCAGCTCCTGAAAGAACGAGAGAAATGCCAGTCGCACATGCGCCGAACTCCAAAGTCTCCAGGAACAATCTCCGAGATGCTTCAAATCGTCTGGAAGCCCTCAGAGAGAGCAAGTGTCATATTTGAAAAGCTGGGTAAGAGAAAGCAAAGAGTATGGTGAGGGGAAGGGTCCGACCCAGAGGCTGCTTCCTCGGAGGAAGGCAGGTATCCTGCCAGGCTGGGGAAGTGGGCCTGGAGAGGGCCCAAGCCCCTCAAGGATCGGCCCCAAAAGCCCCCAAGGCTCGCCCTATTCTTGAGGGCAGCCTTGAAGGGAAGGGTCCGACCCAGAGGCTGCTTCCTCGGAGGAAGGCAGGTATCCTGCCAGGCTGGGGAAGCGGGACTGGAGAGGGGCCAAGATCTTCAAGGGCCATTCTCTTGAGGGCAGTCTTGAAGGGAAGGGTCCAACCCAGAGACTGCTTCCTCGGAGGAAGGCAGGTATCCTACCAGGCCGGGGAAGCAGGCCTGGAAAGGGCCCAAGAACTTCAAGGATGAGGCCCAAAAGCCTCCAAAGAATGAATAACGACGTACCTATGGCACTGGGCAGAGAGTATGTGAAGTTCCATGTTGAACGGGTCGGTACAGTTCTCGGCTAGCACTCTGCTGGGCCTGTGTTCGAGTCCCCAGCCAGCCAATGAAGAATTGGAGGAATTTATTTCTGGTGATAGGAATTTATTTCTCGGTACAATGTGGTCCGGATTCCGCAATAAGCTGTAGGTCCCGTTACTAGGTAACCAGTTGGTTCTTAGCCACGTAAAATAAGTCTAATCCTTCGGGCCAGCCCTAGGAGAGCTGTTAATCAGCTCAGTGGTCTGGTTAAATTAAGGTATACTTAACTTACAGAGACTATGTGGCACTTGTACTAAACAAGTAACTTCACAGAGCTGAATGTGATAGCTGAAGATCGTAAATGAAATAAAGCCTTGGAATGTGGCAGACTGAATTATTTTTGGCGACAATTTTACACGAGATGACCATTATTGAAAAACCAATTGTCTTCGAATTTTTGAAAGGTAACCACGTCACTTTTGTGCAAGAGCTAATTCGAAACATAATATCTGGAAATATTACGAAGGAACAAAATCCAGTGAAACGAGTGATTTCAGTAGATTTTTTTAACTATTATTTCGTCGAATTATGAATTTACAGAAAGGTCCAACATGTTCATCTGCCTGCAAATTCACTTTGGGAGCAGTAAAGGGAATTTTTTGCTGGACTCGCTCTCTCTCCCGAGAGAGAGCAGGTACACGTCCTAAAAATCCTTTTTTGCACAGAATAGCATATTTCTCTTTTGATGTTTTTACACATTCTTACTTACAGTATAGGCCTTTTATATGTTCCAACTCTGCCCAGGGTAGCGGGTGGGACCTGAATATGTATTTGTCAAATGCGCACATACTCGTATGCAGATATATCAGAAGAATCAAATGGCGTACTGTGTAGTCCATATTAATTGTCAGTTCCACACTACCATATCATCAGAAAATAAATCTTTCAATCTTTATTGAAAGATGTGTTATTTTTAATCCTTCTAATATCAAGTGGGAACAGATTGTATTATCTTGGGGTTGCCTATTTGAAGGCTCAGCAACGAACACTAGAAGTGCATCTTGGCTCAGACATCTTGAAACCTCTGCAGAAACTAGTGTCGACACCAAGTAATGCAGAGCTCTCAAATACTATGGAGAGCCAGTCTTGATAGCCTGATGGGTCATACCAAGGAGACTCTGAAGCCTTTGGAAAAGCCCATTGGATTCTCCAGGAATGCTTCAGGAGTTGAACACTGCTTCAAAGGATCCTGAAGTCGTGAAGAATTCTTCAAGAATACCCAGAAGCCTTCACTCGTCATCGGTGGATACCTATATATATCAGTAGGAGGGAATTCCATAAGATATAAGAAGACGACTCGTAAAAGTAAAGAAACTGCTTATTTGTCAGAAAAAGAACTCTTAAGTAATGGTTAACGCGATGTTAAAATGATCTAAAACCTTCCGGATTTTCCTTGAAGACATTTTGGAATCCTTCAGTCTCCAATTCCTGGAAGAGCGAGAGAAATGCCATTCGTGCATGCGCCGAACTCCAAAGTCTCCAGGAACGATCTCCGAGATGCTTCAAATCGTCTGGAAGCCATCAGAGAGAGCAAGTGTCATATTTGAAAAGCTGGGTAAGAGAAAGCAAAGAGTATGGTGAGGGGAAGGGTCCGACCCAGAGGCTACTTCCTCGGAGGAAGGCAGGTATCCTGCCAGGCTTGGGAAGTGGGCCTGGAGAGGGCCCAAGCCCCTCAAGGATGGGTCCCAAAAAGCCCCCAAGTCTGGCCCTTTTCTTGAGGGCAGCCTTGAAGGGAAGGGTCCGACAGAAAAAGTGCAATATTCCACTGTATAAATGACCCACTAGGCACTCACTATACACTAAACACTCACTAAACACTCATAAAACAATAACACTCGCTAAATACTCACTGTACCCCAAACAGTTAGTAAACATTCACTTAATCCTAAACATTCATTAAACACTAAACACTCACTAAGCATTCACTGAGCACTCACTATACACTAAACATTCACTTAGTACTCACTATATGCTAAACACTCACTAAACATTCACTAAGCACCCACTATACACTAAACACTCACTAAACCCTAAACACTCATTAAATTAAACACTAAATACTCACTAACCCCAAATGCACATTAAATCCCGTAACACTCATTAAACACTAAATAGACAATGAACATCCACTAATCACTCATTAAACATTCACTAAAAACTTACACACTAAACGCTAATTTTCACAAGACATTCACTAAACACTCACCAAAAATTCACTGAATACTAACTAAACAATCACTAAACATTAACATTCACAAATCATTCACTAAATCATAAACACTCTTTAAACATTCACTAAATACTTATACACTAAACAATTACTGAATACTTACACACTAAACATTCACTAAACACTAACATTCACAAAACATTCACTAAACCCTAAGCACTCACTAAACACACGCTAAACATTCACTAAACCCTAAACACTTACTAAACATTCACTAAACCCTAAACTTAGTAAACATTTACTGAATACGTACACAGTAAACATTCACTGAATACCTGCACACTAAACATTCATTAAACACTAACATGCACTAAACCTTCACTAAACCCTAAACACTTACTAAGCACTTACACAATAAACATTCACTAAACCCTAAGCAATTACTAAAAATTCACTATATACTTACACACTAAACATTAACTTTCACAAAAAATTCACTAAACCCTAAACTAAACATTCAACAAACACTTACTCATAAACATTCCCTAAACACTTACTTACTAAACCCTAAACATTCGCTAAACACTTACTCATTAAACTTTAACAATAACAACAAATCACAATCGCACTAAACCCCTGTTCAATTTGGGGGTTACCAGA
The DNA here is from genome assembly GCF_040412425.1 of Macrobrachium rosenbergii. Classification (NCBI taxonomy): domain Eukaryota; kingdom Metazoa; phylum Arthropoda; class Malacostraca; order Decapoda; family Palaemonidae; genus Macrobrachium; species Macrobrachium rosenbergii. Next base: position 73,998,672 of record NC_089742.1, on the reverse strand, counting down.
CGTTTAAAGATGCCTGCAAGGCTTTGCAGCGCACCATGGTGGAAGACCACCGAACTACGTATTACTGGTATAGAGATTGCAACTGCAGGTATATACCCTCTAAGTTCTAAGTGGATATTGCCTGGATCATTCTTGCTATCCCTGGGGTGACAGTAAGGAATCTGGGAATTCCGAAGGTTTCTGGGAATTTTGGAGGCTTCTCAGGCTTCCAAAGGCTTCAAGACAATCTCCAGGCTCTGTAGAATTTGGATTTCTTGTACAATACTAAAGAACAGAGTTTTATTGAAAAGAAATCAGAGACGAAAGGCTTCGAAGATTTTTTGGGGGGAAACTTAAGTTTTTGGAAATGAATAAGCCCACGTTCTTGGAGATGAATTCCAGAGGCTTCTGGGGCTTCTGAAGGCTTCAAAACGATCTCCAGCCCTGCAGCCTTTGGAAAAGCCCATTGGATTCTCCAGGAATGCTTCAGGAGCTGAACACTGCTTCAAAGGATCCTGAAGTCGTGAAGACGTCTACAAGAATACCCAGAAGCCCTCTCTCATCATCGGGGAATAGCTATATATATCAGTAAGAGGGAATTCCATTAGATAAAAGAAGATGACTCGTAAAAGAAAAGAAACTGCCTGTGTCAGAAAAAGAACTCTAAGTAATGGTTAACGAGACGTTAAAATGATCTAAAACTTTCCTTATTTTCCTTGAAGACATTTTGGAATCCTTCAGTCTCCAGCTCCTGCAAGAACGAGAGAAATGCCAGTCGCACATGCGCCGAGCTCCAAAGTCTTCAGGAACAATCTCCGAGATGCTTCAAATCGTCTGGAAGTCTTCAGAGAGAGAGCAAGTATCATATTTGAAAAGCTGGGTAAGAGAAAGCAAAGAGTATGGTAAGGGGAAGGGTCTGACCCAGAGGCTGCTTCCTCGGAGGAAGGCAGGTATCCTGCCAGGCTGGGGAAGTGGGCCTGGAGAGGGTCCAAGCCCCTCAAGGATGGGCCCTAAAGCCCCCAAGGATCGTCAGTCTCTTGCGGGCAGCCTTGAAGGGAAGGGTCCGATTCAGAGGCTGCTTCCTCGGAGGAAGGCAGGTATTCTGCTGGGCTGGGAAGCAGGCCTGGAGAGGGCCCAAGATCTTCAAAGATGAGGTCCAAAACCCCCCAAGGGTCGCCATTCTCTTGAGGGTAGCCTTGAAGGGAATGGTCCAACCCAGAGACTGCTTCCCCAGAGGAAGGCAGGTATCCTGCCAGACTGGTAAAGAGGGACAGGAGAGGGCCCAGAAACTTCAAGGATGAGACCCAACAGCCCCCAAGGTTCGCCATTCTATTGAGGGCAGCCTTAAAGGGAAGGGTCTGACATAGGCTACTTCCTCGAAGGAGGGCAGGTATCCTGCCAGGCTGGGGACGCAGGCCTGGAGAGGGCCAAAGAACTTCAAGGATGAGTCCCAAAAGCCCCAAAGAATGAATAATACCATACCTATGGCACTGGGCAGTGAGACTATGTGGCTCTTGTACTAAACAAGTAACTTCACAGAGCTGAATGTGATAGCTGAAGATTGTAAATGAAATAAAGCCTTGGAATGTGGCAGACTGAATTATTTTTGGCGACAATTTTACACGCAATGTCCATTGTTGAAAAACCAATTGTCTTCGAACTTTTTAAAGATAACCAAGTCACTTTTGTGTAAGAGTTAATTCGAGACATAATATCTAGAAATAATAAGAAGAAACAAAATCCAGTGAAACGAGTGATTTCAGTAGATTTTTTAACTATTAATTCGTCGAATTATAAATTGACAGAAAGGTCTCATACGGTCGTCTGCTGCAAATTCACTTTGGGAGCATTAAAGGGAAATTTTTTGCTGGGCTCGCTCTCTCTCCCGAAAGAGAGCATGTACACACTTCCTAAAAATCCTTTTTTTGCACAAAATATCTTATTTCTCTTTGATGTTTTTACACATTCTTATTTACAGTATAGGCTTTTTATTTGGTCACACTCCTCCCAGGGAAGCGGATAGGACCTGAGCATTTATTTGTCAAATGAGCACATATGTAGATATATCAGAAGAATCAAATGGCGTAGTGTGTAGTTCATATTAATTGTCAGGTCCACACTACCATATCATCAGAAAATAAATCTTTCAATCTTTATTGGATGATCTGATATTTTTAATCCTCCTAATGTCAAGTGGGAACAGATTGTATTATCTTGGAGTTGCATATTTGAAGGCTCAACAACGAACACTCGAAGTGCATCTTGGCTCAGACATCTTGAAACCTCTGCAGACATTAGTGTCGATATCATTCGTTAGTTGTGTCATGTATTGCAGAGCTCTTAAATACATTGGGCAGCTAGTCTTGATAGCCTGATGGGTCATACCAAGGAGGTTAGACTATCTAACCTCCTTAGTCATGGCCCACCATGCTGTCACATATAGCCAGTGCATTTCAAACAATAGAGAATGAATATCCTGTTCCGAGGTGTCGACACCTTTTGTCAATCTTGCAGCTTTATTTAGTAGGTGTTTCAGTCACTTGATTTGTATCATACGTAGATTATGACAGAAGAGTTGCAATATTCCACTGTATAAATGACCCACTAGGCACTCACTATACACTAAACACTCACTAAACACTCATAAGACAATAACACTCACTAAATATTCAGTGTACCCCAAACACTCGGTAAAAATTCGCTTAATCCTAAACATTCATTAAACACTAAACACTCACAAAGCATTCACTAAGCACTCACTATACACTAAACATTCACTAAGTACTCACTATACACTAAACACTCACTAAACATTCACTAAGCACTCATTATACACTAAACACTCATTAAACATTAAAATACTCACTAAACTCAAAAGCACATTAAATCCCTAAACACTCATTAAACACTAAACAGATAATGAACATCCACTAATCACTCATTAAACACTCACTAAACACTTACACACTAACCATTCACTAAACACTAAATTTCACAAGACATTCACTAAATACTCACTAAACATTCACTTAATACTTTATAAACATTCAATAAATCCTAAACACTCACTAAACATTCACTGAAATACTTATACACTAAACATTCACTGAATAATTAAACACTAAACATTCACAAAACATTCACTAAACCCTAAACACTCACTAAACACACACTAAACATTCACTAAATCATAAACACTCAGTAAACATTCACTGAATGCTTACACACTAAACATTCACTAAACACTAACATTCACAAATCATTCACTAAACCCTAAACACTCCCTAAACATTCACCAAACACTTTCACACTAAACATTCGCTAACATTCACAAAACATTCACTAAACCCTAAACTAAACATTCACTAAACACTTACTCATAAACATTCCCTAAACACTTACTCACTAAACCCTAAACATTCGCTAAACACTGACTCATTAAACATTAACGATAAAAAACAAATCACAATCACACTAAACCCCTTTTCAATTTGCAGGTTACCAGACCTTTAAAGATGCTCGCAAGGCTTTGCAGCGCCATGGTGGAAGACAACCGAACTACTTGGTACTGGTAGAGAGATCGGAACTCAAGGTATATACCCTCTATGTTCCAAGTGGATCTTGTCTGGATCATTCTTGCCATCCCCAGGGTGACAGCAAGGAATCTGGGAATTCCGAAGGTTTCTGGGAATGTCGGAGGTTTCTCTGGCTTCCGAAGGCTTCAGGACAATCTTCAGGCTCTGTAGCCTTTGGATTTCTTGCACAATACTAAAGAACAGAGTTTTATGTAGAAGAAATCGGAGATGAAAGGCTTCGATGAACAAGCCCACGTTCTTGGAGATGAATTCCGGAGGCTTCTGAAGGCTTCAAGACGATCTCCAGGCTCTGAAGCCTTTGGAAAAGCCCATTGGATTCTCCAGGAACGCTTCAGGAGCTGAACACTGCTTCAAAGGATCCTGAAGTCGTGAAGATTTCTTCAAGAACACACAGAAGCCTTCTCTCGTCATCGAGGATATCTATATATATCAGTAAGAGGGAATCCCATAAGATAAAAGAAGATGACTCGTTAAAGTAAAGAAACTGCTTATGTTAGAAAAAGAACTCTTAAGTAATGGTTAACACGATTTTAAAATGATCTAAAACCTTTGGAATTTTCCTTGAAGACATTTTGGAATCATTCGGTCTCCAGCTCCTGGAAGAACGAGAGAAATGCCATTCGCACATGCACCGAACTCCAAAGTCTCCAGGAACAATCTCCGAGAAGCTTCAAATCATCTGCAAGGCTTCAGAGTGAGCAAGAGTCATTTTTGAAAAGCTGGGTAAGAGAAAGCAAAGAGTATGGTGAGGGGAAGGGTCCGACCCAGAGGCTGCTTCCTCGGAGGAAGGCAGGTATCCTGCCAGGCTGGGGAAGCGGGCCTGGAGAGGACCCAAGCCCCTCAAGGATGGGTCCCAAAAGCCCCCAAGGATCGCCCTATTCTTGAGGGCAGCCTTGAAGGGAAGGGTCCGATCCAGAGGCTGCTTCCTCGGAGGAAGGCAGGTATTCTGCTGGGCTGGGGAAGTGGGCCTGGAGAGGGCCCAAGATCTTCAAGGATGAGGCCCAAAATTCCCCAAGGCTCGCCATTCTATTGAGGGCAGCCTTGAAGGGAAGGGTCCAACCCAGAGGCTGCTTCCTCGGAGGAAGGCAGGTATCCTGCCAGACTGGGGAAGCGGGACTGGAGAGGGCCCAAGAACTTCCAGGATGAGGCCCAAAAGCCCCCAAGGTTCGCCATTCTATTGAGGGCAGCCTTGAAGGGAAGGGTCCGACACAGAGGCTGCTTCCTCAGAGGAAGGCAGGTATCCTGCCAGACTGGGGAAGCGGGCCTGGAGAGGGCCCAAGAACTTCATGGATGATGCCCAAAAGCCCCCATGGCTCGCCATTCTCTTGAGAGTAGCCTTGAAGGGAAGGGTCCGACCCAGAGGCTGCTTCCTCAGAGGAAGGCAGGTATCCTGCCAGGCTGGGGAAGCGGGCCTGGAGAGGGCCCAAGAACTTCAAGGATGAAGCTCAAAAGCCCCCAAGGCTCGCCAGTCTCTCGAGTGAAGCCTTTAAGGGAAGGGTGCGACCCAGAGGTTGCTTCCTCAGAGATGGCAGGTATGCTGACAGGCTGGGGAAGCGAGACTGGAGAGGGCCCAAGAACTTCAAGGATGAGGCCCAACAGCCCCCAATGCTCGCCATTCTCTTGAGGGCAGCCTTGAAGTGAAGGGTCCGACCCAGAGGCTGGGGAGGCAGGCCTAGAGAGGGTCTTAGAACTTCAAGGATGGGCCCTAAAACTCCCACGGCTCGCCAGTCTCTTAAGGGCAACCATGAAGGGAAGGTCCAACCCAGAGGCTGCTTCTTCGTAAGAAGGCAGGTATCCTGTGAGGCTGGGGGAAGCAGCCCTGGAGAGGGCCTAAGAACTTCAAGGATGAGGCCCAAAATCCCCCATAACTATTATTATTATTACTATTATCGCAATGAGATAGGACTCCTTCTGTAGGAGTAGTACTGATGAATATAATAACTCTATCTACTTCATTTAATATGCATAGTTTTATCTATGCCTCTTCTGACTACCTGTTCATCATATATTTATTAAGGTCAAATAAAAGATATTCTTCATTGCTGGTTTTATATTTCCTCTAAAAGTTACAAATGTGAATGAAATATGACACAAGGAAAAATAAGTTAGGAGTTAAACTAAGATACAATGTATTTATTTATATAATACAGGTGGGTTACAGTTACTGGGTGGACTAGTGGGCTGAATTTTCACTGGCCGTTTTGTTGATGCTGTTATGTCGTGTTCCGGGGCGTTGCGGTCTTCTGGGCCCATTCGAAGGGGCTGGCTAGGGAATGGGTGTTGGGGTACTCCCGTGGGCAACACCCATCCAGCAGATTCCGTTGAAAGAACCCAGAAGATGGCAGCCCCTCCAGAGCGACACGCAGCAGAGTCAACAGGAGGCCAGTCAGAATCCTCAACAGTCCTGCTTAACTTCGGGGGGGGTGGTTGTTCCTCCTGCTTTGTCTCCTCTTCATCTGGACTTCCTCCGCTTTTTCCTTCCACTTCCCAATTCCGCAGAGAGGTTCTTCATCTCTTGAGCCTCTTCTCGAACGAACCCAATTTTCATTCTTTCGTCGTTGAGTTTTTCCTTCGACGAGACAATTTGCGGTTCCTCCTCAGCCAAGTCCTGTTGGAGCGATTGAGTTCGATCGTCCGGCTTCTGGACCTTCGACTGGACACCTAAATTATCCCTCTGGACCTCTTTTTCCAAGACTGCTGTAAAGAGCGCCATTTCTTGCTCGAGGAACAACTTCTTGGTGTGAGGTTCGCGGGCGTCCTTCCAGCTCTTTCCTCACTTACTTTCTCTCCGCTTCATGCGCCTTCACCTTTTCCTTGAGATAGGTTATGTAGACCACATTCACATTTTTTTCACCTTCCAGTTCGAGTATTTTTCCTTTGTTCTTTTCAAGTTCTGTTTCTTGGCGAGCGAGGAAACCCTTCAGTTGTTCGATATCCTTTTCTTTCTTAATCATGGCATCCTCCCATTCTTCATTTTTCTTCGATAGGCATTCGGTATTCGAGGAAAGGCCCTTAGTTTTGCTTTCAATTTTCCTTATCATTTCCCGAGCATCAACAAGAGCTTTTCGAAGCTCTTCAACACAGGACCACTCTTTCCTTAACTCTTTCTCTAAATCCTCATTCTTTTGGATATGAAATTCTTCCTTCCGAATGGTGTCATCAGTTTCAAAATGGTTGTTCCAGTTTCTGAGAGCAGACTTAATCGTATTGGTCTTTCCATGTAGATGGCTAGTTAGTCCTCCAAAAACATTTTTAACAATATCATGTCCAAAGTTTTGAACTCCTTTTATAAACAATGACACTGGTCCAAAAAGATTCATGACCAACAATTGCGCACAAACATCTTTCAATACTGGAAACGTGGCACCTTTCCGTCTACTTCAAAGCATATAATTTTATTTAGATGATTCTAACGGAAACTGGAAAAAAAAAAGGACAAAAAGACAAATTTCCAAAATATGTTTTGAGAAACGTGTTGAAGCCTTCAGTTCAGGCGAAATAAGATTCCAGAGGAAAAGAATCTGTCTTGTACAGGTTGCTAGAAATGGACGCGGAATCTAGACTCTAAAAATACTGACCAGACCTAAAACTACTCAATTATTGATGCCTCCCTTTAAATCTGCTTTATAAACCATTGACTAAAATCGCTAAGAGCCTCATATCTATGCATACAAAATGGGATTAATAAAGCAGTGGCATTTACCCTATATGAACGCTATATGAATGCTCATTCATTCATTCATATTCATGCTCATTCATTCATTCACACACACACACACATATATATATATATATATATATATGAAATCATCAACACACAATCACACACACATATATATATATATATATATGGGTAACGCCTTTGCTTTATATATATATATATATATATATATATATATATATATATATATATATATATATATATATATGTGTGTGTGTGTGTGTGTGTGTGTGTGTGTGTGTGTGTGTGTAAAAGGTAAAAAGGTAGAGTTGTAGGCTTCTTAGTTGCAATCAAGGGGGGCATCTAGGAAAAGGGCATACGTATATCATATCACTTTTTTTTTGTATAAGGTCCAAACTAATATATCAATAGAATGTGAGACTATAAAAATGTATAAAAAGCTTTCGAACCCTATCCTGGGTTCATCTTCAGTCCAACTGAGTAATCATGACAAAAAATGTGACGAGGTAAACCGCTGAAAAGATGACGTAAAGAATAGATGGCGATAGTGGTTAGCTCTTCCAGCGGTCACGTCAATGAAGGAAATAGTCAACCGCCCAACTAATAATTTCATCTCCTCTGTTTATGTTGCTGGCTGCTATCGTACTCGATCTTCCCACAGACTGTTGCAATGTTGCACGTAATCCTTCCTCCGAAGGGGTCTCATAGAATACAGGTACGGACTCCCGGGTGTTGCAAAGTATCTGTAAAGGGGCAGGAGAGGCAGAGGCAGCATCAGGCGAAGGAAAGACAGAGCCTGTCCTAACACTAAAATCTTTAACGAACGTCCTATGTAACAGGGTCTTCGTTAACAAACGACGTGTTTCCTTTAAAAGATTCCCCCACGTTTATAGCGGCGCCTTCTACTAATCGCCTTATGTTTACATTGTTACTTTTGAAAATGATACTTGCACCATTCCAGTCAGGTCTATGGTTATTGTGAATGCATGAGTTACTATTGCACTGTTTTGTGAATGTAAGGAAAATGCTCGCTTATGTTCCCCCAAGCGTGTAGTTAGTCCCCGTACACTTTCCCCAAAATATTTCCCTCTGCAATCTTTACAAGGTAACTCATAAACTCCTGGAACTATGGGATTTTTATCGTTATTGTTATATCTTATCGAGCTGTGTCTTATCGTATTAACGTATTTAAATACAGTTTTTGTGTCATTCTGATTATTATTTACAAATCTGCAAATGTTCCCGAAGTTAGGATTGAAAGGTAATGTTATATATCTATTTGCTTCGGGACAATAGAACGACCTCCTCGTTCGAGAAAACGATTTCTCAATAAAGTGGGTAGGATATCTTAGGCTCCTGAAAGTTGGCATTATGTGTTGTAATTCCCCATCTACATATTCTGGGTGACATATCTTAAAGGCGCGTAAGGCAAGAGGAATACGAACAGGAAAATGTAAATTTCCCTATACCGGCGGACCCATTCTTTTCACTGATCAGACTGTGTTACGTCAACGGTTTCTCAGTTTAACAATCAGGGGTTTGCACGAAAGGAGGGTGTTGCTATGGGCTCTCCATTGTCCCCGGTCTTAGCTAATATCTGTATGGCTTCTGTCGTTAAGGAACAAGTTGGACAAGGTAGTTCACTTAAGGATAAATAGTTCTTTGGGTTCTTGACTGAAAACAGTGTCATAGGTGTTTCTGTATTATTCCCTTTATATTATAAATGTTTCATCTAGGTTTAATTGCTGCTTTTTAGGGAAGTTGGCTGGACTCGAGACTGAAACACGCTAAGTCCAAACTTGGACTTGGTAAAAAATTAAGTTCTAGAGATCTTGTAAAAGTTCAATTAACGCAACATGGGCGACACCCTCACACTCCACACAAACATCGCCTGTTCTTACTCTGAATCTGACTGTCTAACTGCCTCCCTTCTCCTTCCTTCTTCCTTTTACGGTTTTGTTTCTGGTGTCCACCGTGACGTCATGGTTCGAGGTGTGTCGGCCAAGTCCTTGTTCACCCTCTTACCTGCTTCACTATTCAGTGTTCAGTTCACCATTTTCTAAACGCCAATTTCTTTATTCACCATTTTCTTCTCACCATCCCACACCTGAGCAGTGACGGAAGTGTTTTGGTAACTTATCACTATTATTGCCTTCCCTTTATGCTCTAAATCTAAAATGATGATGTTCACTTGTTTCTAGCCGGCAACGAAAACCCCTGGGAAAGCAATTAAACTTTGTTCTGACTTTAGCGCGTCATCAACACTACCATTTCCTCTCTCTCTCTCTCTCTCTCTCTCTCTCTCTCTCTCTCTCTCTCTCACACACACACACACATTCTATAAGTTCATGCATCATTGTGTTTTATTCATGCATAACTTTTATGAATATTGCAGCAGCGTCTAACTAAACTAAAATAAAATAATATTAACTACGAGGACTCCTAACAATATCATTAAGTGTTTTTGTATTACCTTGAAATTACTAATCTTTATCTTCACAATGTCTTCAGAGTAATTTGGCTGTATTGGCTGATTCAAAGAGAGAGAGAGAGAGACCGTTGGGCTAATGGACAAAAACAAATGTGTTTCTGTTACTGGTCATCAACAACCAAAGTCAGTATTTTAGAGCATAGGGCAGAGGTGATAATCTCTCGCCAGTGAAGCTATAAGGAGAGAGGTCAAGGGGTCAGAAAAGCAGATTTTGATGCCTCTCTGTATGGATAGGTTAAAAAACACTAGGACCGCTCCTCTGAAAGTGTGAGAAGTGAACGATGAATAGAGACTGTGAATAAAGGAAATTGTGAAATAAACTGTGGGAAATGAAAATGAAGCAGGTTGTATTGTAAAGTCCCCACTCAACGGGTTCTCTATGGCAGACATCTCATTTTCTATGGTGCCTTCACATGCGACCTAAGATCGAATGGTTGCAACCTTATTATCATTGTTGTGAATTGTTTATTTATTATCTATTCATTTGCCCTTGTACCATGTATGTGTGACAATGTGTGACAGAGTATTTTTATGTCCAACCAGTTATTGTTAATCATGATGTTTTCTGTATGTACCTGTCCTGTTTTGCAGAGAAATAGTTTGACCTCAGGTCACATGTAAAATTTTTGTACTCACGGTCTCTGCATATACGCAAACGTCTGCACGCCACTTTGTAAGTGGGTCACTTCGATAATAAACTAGCAGTACCTGTCTACCTGCTCTTTCTTTAGCACCTCTCACAGTGGTGACCCCCAGAGCGGTTCCCGGAGCCATTAACGGACCCAAACGGCGACATAGTCTTGGCCCGATGAACCAACCCACGCCCCTAACGGACTAACTATGGCGCTCTAACAAAGCGTTCGGGCGTTACCAACCCTCGTTGGCAAATCACCGGCATCATTAGTGGACCCACACGGCACGCTCCCAAGCGTGTATTGATGCAAGTGTTCCCTCACACTTCAAGTGAGAGTGCAGAATGAGCATGAATGCAGACATTCCCAACCACACACAAATTACCGGGAACTTCTTGGAGGCAGATGTCTCCCTCTCGCAACCCCCTCTCATGCCCTCCTCCACGCCGAAACCCGCACGCTCCTCCACGCCGGTGCCCGCTTCCCGTGTGATGCCCCCTCCTGACGGACCAACCGAGGGAGGCCCTCAGCATAAAGCTGCCGCCATTCACCCATCAGAACCCAGCATCCTGGCTCCACAGGGTCGAGGGGCAATTCAGGGTGGCAGGCTTGACTGACGAAGTGTTGAAGGCGGACATTGCCATCAACGCCCTACCGCAGGAGATATACAAAAGGTAATCCCGTGGGTGACGTCAACAATGAGCCCTGCCACCTTCCAGGAATTAAAGGCCACTCTCGTCGAGACCTGCTCCCTGCTGGTCTCCAAAAGGGCTGCCTGCGCCCTCAACCTCGCCATCAACCCCTGGATGGACACAAACCTCTTGGAAACATGGCATGCCCTCCAGGACCTCCTCCTCCTCCCCGAGACTGGCAGCAGCAGCAGGCGTAAAGAGATTAGCCTGTCGAGGGAGATCCTCCTGCGGCAGCTACTCCCAGAGGTCCATGGGCAGATCACGGAGCCATAAACCCTGCCGGTCGAGGACCTGATAAGGGTGGCGCAGCAGCTGACAGACTCCACGAGGGCGGCAAAGCGGGCATCCATGCCGCACACCCCATCAACTGCCTCCAGCTGGAGGACCCCACCACAGACAACATCAACGTTGTTGACAGGAGGCGGCCACCCCACCACCAAAAGAAGGAAAGGCCAGGGCTTTGCTACTACCACCAGAGATTTGGTAAAGCTCCCCGAATTGCATAAGCCTCCTGCCTTTTCGCCCATCCAAAACGGGAGGCAGTGGCCATGTAAAGTCACCAAATCGGCGCCAGGATAGTGTTTCGCGGCGCCATTAATTAAGTCTCCGCTGAGCTTGTTTTCTTGGTGACTCCCCCATTTTCTTCAAGCTCAATTAGTCACGCCTAAAACGTGCCAGGTCACGCATTTTAATCATTTTTACTTTATGGTATTTATACGAATGTCACACATTGTGTATCACATGTTTCTTCATTCACAGGCATCAAGACTGTATCTATATTGTAGCTCTGTATGTTTTGTATTGTAATTTGTACTCGTTCACTGCATATTATTGTTTATTGTTTCGACCTCAGGTCACAGTCAATTCCATTGTCTCTCACGGCCCGGCGTCAGTCGGCCGCAATATAAGCTGCCTGGATCTGTAATAAAGCAGCAGTAACTTTTACCTGCTCGTTTCTTTGACACCTTACAGTGGTGACCGAGTATCCCGGAGCCATTAGCGACTCACACGGCGACCAGTCTTGGCTCCAGGATTTCTCCAAAACGCCTTAGCGGCCTAAACACGCGCGCTGTAACCAGCGTTTGAGCGTGCTGACTCGTCGGCGCACCCCACCAGCGCCACTAGCGGAACCACACGGCGCACGTAAAGTGCGTACTGACGCGAGTACCCCACCCAGTAAGGGGTCAAAGGAGCGAGCATGGACGCCGGATATCCTCCTTCATGCAGTTAAACGCGACCCCGCGGACTCGAGGTTTACCTACCTCCCATCACAGCCGCGCCGCCCCGCATCGAGGCCCTCCCGCAACTCCACACCAGCGCCCAAACACACGACGGCCGGGCAACACAATCGCGGGCCGCCCTCACCGTGAAAGCTGCCGCCGTTTACGCAGGGGAACCCATCGATGTGGCTGCGCAGGGTGGAGAGCCACTTCAGAATCGCGCGACCTCACGGACAAAATCCTACAGGCCGACACAGTGCTCAACGCCTTCCGAGGACGTGTACAGAAAACTCATCTCATGAGCCCAAACACACACCTCACATACAGCACCACAAAAAGTTCCTCCTCGAAGCTTGCTCCCTGCCCATCGCCGAGCGGGCCGCCTGTGTTATCGACCTTGCCAATAATCCACGCCACGACCTCAATCCAAGAGACGCTTGGGGCATGGTCGTAGATCTCCTGTCAATACCAGTCTTGGGTGGCACAAACAAGCGGCAGGAGATAAGCTTCACACGGGAAATCTTCCTTCGCCAGCTCCTCCCGGAAGTACGCAACCAGATCGCCACCCCTACACCATGCCTGTCGAGGACCTCATAGAGGCGGCACAACACCTCACAGACTCCGTCAAGGCTTCACAGCGGCTAAAACCGGCCACACAGCCGGTCAGCTCCGGTCCAGCCTGAAGAGGACGAGAGCAGCCCGTCAACGCCATCGCCAACAGACGCCCACCGAACCACAGCAGACGGAGGTCCCCGGGCTTCTGTCGCTACCACAAGTGGTTCGGAAAGGACGCCCGAAACTGCCTGCCGCCCTGCTCGCTCAACCGCTCAAAAACGGGTGGCGGCGGCCAGCAGGACAGGCCACCATGGCAGCCGAAGAACCCAGGGCCTCAAAAACAGTAGGTTTTTACGTCCGCGACACTGTCTCTGGCAGGATGATGCTGGTCGACACAGGAGCCTTTAAGTCGGTCTTCCCAGCATCCAGAGAGGACCGCAACCAGACACCAGACCCGCCGCTTCCTGACGGCCGCCAACGGAACCCCATCCTCCTACGGCACCAGGCTCCTGTCGATCTCCATCCTGGCCAGAGTTACTCCTGGGAGTTCATCGTCGCGGACGAGAACCCCACCCTGGGGCCGATTTTCTGGCGCACTTTGGCCTGCTAGTCGACGCGGGGCGTAAGCGCTCCCGAGCACCGACTCCTGCCGGTCTCTCCCGTTAACGGCGGGACCCAGACCCACCATCAGCGCCGCCGCCCCACCAGTATGCACACCTTCTGTCGGAGTTCCCTGAGGTATTTAAGCCCGAGCCGCCAAGTCCCCGGGCCCCAGCCAAGCACGGCATATACCACCATATAGTGACTAAAGGGCCCCCGACACATGCGAAGTTCCGCAGGCTTCCCCCTCAGCGCCTTCAGGAGGCGAAAAAGCATTCATGGGAGATGGAACAGATGGGCATCTGCAGGAAAGCCTCCAGTCCATGGGCCTCCCCCTCCACATGGTGCAGAAACCGGACGGCTCCTGGAGACCCTGGCGGCGACTACAGGCGGCTCAACATTGCAACGGAGCCCGACCACTACCCTCACCCAATATGCAAGACCTCACGGCCTCCTTTCACGGGGCCAAAATATTCACTAAATTGACCTTCTTAAATCTTATTTCCAGGTACCTGTTGCGCCAGAGGACATACCAAAGACAGCCATCATCACGCCCTTCGGGTCCTATGTGTTCGCCTTCTCCACCTTCGGGCTGAGGAACGCCGGGGCCACCTTCCAGCGGCTCATGGACAGCATCCTGGGGACCTAAAATTCTGCGTCTGCTACGTCGACGACATTCTCATATTTTCCAGGTCTCACAGCGAACACCAGAGGCACATCAAAGCAGTCCTCCAGCGCTTCCAAGAAAACGGCCTCGTCGTCCGTTTTGACAAGTGTACCTTCGGCGCCCAGAAAGCAGAATTCCTGGTCACGAGGTGTCTCCGACAGGCGTCCGCCCTCTTACATCGAAAGTGGCAGCCGAGCAAAGTTCCCGACACCCACCTCCATCAAGGCCGTCCAGGAGTTCCTTGGGATGGTAAACTTCTACAGGCGGTTCATCCCCGGGATCGCGCACACCACGGCCCTCTGACGGAAGTCCTAAAGGTCAACCGAAGTCCCTGTCTTGGGGACCCAGCCAGCAGCAGGCCTTTTCCCTGACGGCTAAGGCCGCCTCACCAAGGCAACCGCCTTGGCACACCAGGATCCCAAGGCTCCCTCCAGCTGACGACAGACGCCAGTAACGTTGCCTGCGGTGCTGTTCTGGAGCAAATCATCAACGGCGCCCCAGCCCATCGCCTTCTTCAGCAAGAAGTTCAGTCCCGCAGAGTCCCGCTACAGCACCTTCGACAGGGAACTCTGCGCGATGTACCGCGCAGTTCGGCACTTCAAGTTCCTCCTGGAGGGGACGCCCTTCACAATCTTCACAGACCACCAGCCACTGGTTCACGCCTTCACGAAGCAGGGGGACGCATGGTCTTCCAGACAGCAGCGCCACCTCTCAGCCATAGCCGAATTTACCTGTTCCACAGGTACCTCCCGGCAAGAAAATCCCTCAGAGCAGACGCCTCCAGAGTCGAGTTGAACGCAGTGCAGCTTGGTGTAGATTACCAGGACCTTGCCAGAGAACAGGCCGCTGACCCAGAAACCCCAGCATACCGCACCGCCATCACATCCTCAAGTGGCGGACGTGACCCTCGCCCCGGAGGCCCCAGCCTGCTCTGTGACATCAGCACAGGCCAGCCCCGCCCTTTGGTTCCAGCCACGCCGCCGCCAGGTATTCGACATCATTCACGGCCTCTCACACCCTCCGGCAGGACCACGCCAAACTGCTTTCAAAAGTTCGTCTGGCACGGGGTGCAAAAGGACGCCACAGCCTGGGCAAAACAGTGCCTGCAGTGCCAGACCAGTAAAGTGGGTCGTCACACGCAGTCGGGGTAGGCGAGTTCCCACAACCAGGGCGCCGCCGCCACATCCACATCGACGTCGCCGGGCCCCTTCCCCATCAGGCGGATCCAGATACCTCCTCACGGTGGTAGACCGTTCACCGAGGTGGCCCGAAGCCACACCCATGCAAGAAGCCACCGCCAGCGCGCGGCGCTGAGGCCCTGCTCTCCAGTTGGGTTAGCCGCCGGGCGCCCCGGACCACATCACAACCGACAGGGCCCCGCTTTCCTCTCCGAGTTGTGGTCTGCCCTGGCTCAACTGCTGGGAACCATGCACCACACCACCACAGCGTACAACCCAGCGGCCAACGGCCTGGTTGAACGGTTCCACAGGTCCCAAAGTCATCCTCATGACCCGCTGCACCGCCGAGGACTGGAAACATCAGCTGCCGCCGGGTCCTCCTCGGGTTGAGGACCGCCCCAGAGCCGACGGCACCCATCCGCAGCTGAACAAACCTATGGGGAACCCTCGTGGTGCCGGGAGAGCTCGTGACGGATGATCGCCACTCCCCATCTCTGCAGAGGCTCCGCGACGTGGCCGCGGCAAGTTCGCCTGCAGGCGCCATACATCGACAAAGCAACCACCTTCATGCCGCCACAGCTGTCATCCGCCACCCACGCTTCGCCAGAGTCGACGCCGTCCGTCCACCACTAACTAAGCCCTGGGACCCTTCCGCGTGCTGGGGCGGAACAGCAAGGCGTTCCAGCTGGCACTCCCAGGCAAGAACGACTGGTTTCCATAGACCGGCTAAAGCCCACCTTCCTGTCGGAGAGTCCCGGCAGTGACGCAGCACCCTTCCGCCCAAACGCACTCCAGCACGCCCTCACCACCGCAGGGCGCGCCGCCCCAGGAAGGAACCGCCCAAACAGCAGCCTCACAGGCGGGAGGCCCTCAGTTATCTTCAAGGAGCCGGCACCCTTCAGCGTCCCAGCAGGTACAGGGATTAATCAGACGCGTCCCTCGTCTTTGGGAGTATTTGTAAAAGTCACCAATTCGGCGCCAGGATAGTGTTTCGGCGGCGCCATTAATTAAGTCTCCGCTGAGCTTGTTTTCTTTGGTGACTTCCCGTTTTTCTTCAAGCTCAATTAGTCACGCCTAAAACGTGCCAGGTCACGCATTTTAATCATTTTTACTTTATGGTATTTATACGAATGTCACACATTGTGTATCACATGTTTCTTCATTCACAGGCATCAAGACTGTATCTATATTGTAGCTCTGTATGTTTTGTATTGTAATTTGTACTGTTTCACTGCATATTATTGTTTATTGTTTCGACCTCAGGTCACAGTCAATTCCATTGTCTCTCACGGCCCGGCGCCAGTCGGCCGCAATATAAGCTGCCTGGATCTGTAATAAAGTAGCAGTAACTTTACCTGCTCGTTTCTTTGACACCTTACAGCCACCCTCACAGGCCGCCATGGCAGCAGCATCCAAAACACCCAGGAGCCCCACACCAGTAGGCTTCTTACGTGGCGACACTATCTCCAGCAGGATGATGCTGATCACACTGGGGCCATGCGGTCAGTGTTTTGTTTTCCAGAGAGGACTGCAAAGGAGCCCGCCGACCCAGCTGCCCCCTAACAGCTGCCAACGGGTCCCCATCCTCTCCTATGGCACCAGGAAATACAGTCGGGTCTCCATCCTGGGCTGGAGATATTTTGGAACTTCATAAATGAACGTTAGGGACCCTGTTAAATTGCTTTAATTATAATTATACACTTCGACCGGCAGTCGTACTCGACGCAAGCGCCTGCTGAACACCGAATCCTGCCAGTCCTGCCCTCGTCGCCGGGCCCCAGAGTGCCCACAATCTGTTCCGTTGCTCCCCACCAGTACGCCCCTCCTGAAGGAGTTTCCAAAAGAGCGTTCAAACTCGAAGCCGATCAGGTGCCCAGGGCCCCTGCCAAACACGGGATATATCATCACATCAAGACACTGGGTCCCCGATAATAATAATAATGCCATAAGATGGGGCATATGGGCATATGCAGGGGCCTCCCCCCTTCACATGGTGCAGAAAACGGATCGCTCCTGAAGACCCTGCGGCTACTACAGGCAGCTCAACTTCGCTACAGAACCCAACCACTACCCTCTACCAAACATGCAAGACCTTCCACGGGGCCAAAATATTCTCAAAACTAGATCTTTTAAAATCATATTTCCAGGTACCAGTAGCTCTAGAAGACATCCCCAAAACTGCCCTTCAGGTCCTATGTCTTCGCCTTCTCCACCTTCGGTCTGAGGAACGCAGGGGCAACCTTTCAGAGACTGATGGACAGCATCCTGGGGGACCTGAACTTCTGCGTCTGCTACGCCGATGATATCATAATAATTTTTCCAGGTCCCACAAGGAACAATTCGCACATCCAGAAGGTCTTGCAGCGCCTGCAGGAGAATGGCAATGTCATCAGGTTCAACAATGCACCTTCAGCGTTGATAAGGTGGAATTCCTGAGGGCCACGAGATATCCCCAGGAGGCATCTGGCCAGTTTCATCGAAAGTCGAGGCCGTCATCAGGTGGTATTTTTACCTCCATCAATACAAGAATTCCTCAGGATGGTCCACTACAGGAGGTTCATCCTGTGGATCGCGCACACCATGGCCCCTGAAGGAGATCCTGAATGGCCGTCCAAGACCTTTGTGTGGGGTCCCAACCAGCAAAGGGCCTTCTTCCTGATGAAGGCCGCCCTTTTTAAGGCAACAGCTTTGGCCCACCAGGACCCCAGCGCCCCCTCCAAAACAATGGACGAAGAAACGTCGCCTGTGGGGCCATCCTGGAACAGGTCGTCAGCAGAGCCCCTCAGCCCATCGCCTCAATCTTCAGCAGGAAGCTCAGCCCCACTGAGTCCCGCTACAGCATTTAATCGGCAGGGAACTCTTAATGTGTACCAGGCGATACGCCACTTCAAGTTCCTCCTGGAGGGTACGCCCTTCACAGTTTGGACAGACCACCAGCTGCTGGTCCATGCCTTCCCAAAGTTGGGGGGATGCATGGCCCTCCAGGCAGCAGTGGCACCTCGCAGCCATTGTGAAGTTCACCTGCATCATCAAGTACCTCCCCGGCAATTGACGCAGTGCAGCTCGGGATTGACTACGAGGACCTAGCCTGCGAACAAGCCGCTGACCCAGAGACTCCAGCCTACTGCACTGCCATCACGTCACTGAAGTGGAAGGACGTGCCCCTCAGCCCTGGAGGGCCAACACTGCTGAGCGACATAAGCACTAGCCATCCCCGCCCACTAGTGCCCACCTCCCGCTGTCGACTGGTCTTCGACATCATCCATGGACTGTCCCACCCCTCCGGAAGGACGACGGCCAGGCTGCTGGTGAAGTTCATCTGGCACAGCATATGGAAGGATGCGACGGCCTGGGCAAGACAGTGCATTCAGTGCCAGGCCAGCAAAGTAGGGCGGCACAATCGAACTGGGTGGGCAGTTTTTCCCAGCCAGGAGACATTTTGGCACATCCACGTCGATGTTGTGGGTCCTCTTCCCCATCAGGAGGAGCAAAGTACCTTCTAACAGTCGTCGACCGCTCCACCAGGTGGCCCAAAGCTCCGCCCATGGAAGAAGCCACCTCCAGTGCATGCACAGAGCCCCTCCTCTCCAGCTGGATCAGCCGTTTTGGTGTCCTGGACCATATAACCACGGACATGGGCCCCGCCTTCGTGTCGGAGCTATGGACTGCCCTGGCACGCCTGCTGGGGACCACTCACCATACCACCACTGCCTACAACCCTGCAGCCAATGGAATGGTAGAAAGATTCCACAGGTCCCTGAAGTTGTCCCTCATGGCTCATTGCACCTCCGACAGTTGGAAATACCAGCTGGCCTGGGTCCTCCTTGGGTTGAGGACCACCCCCAGAGCCAATGGGGATCCGTCCGCAGCAGAAAAGGTCTTTGGGGAGACCCTCATAGTCCTGGGAGAACTCATCACAGGAGAGCGGGACAGCTTATCATCACAGAGGTTCCACGACAGGGTTTTATCAGCCCGCTTCGGGCGGTGAGCCACTTGTCTTCAGGACGTCCCCTTCTTCATGCCTGCCCCGGTCTGTCTCTCTGCCACCCACGTCTTCGTCAGGGACGATGCCGTACCCCACCCCTTAACCAGGCCCTATGGACCTTTCCTTGTGCTTGGGTGAAGTAAGAAGGCATTCTGGCTAGCTTTCACAGGAAGGAAGACTGGGTTTCAATTGACTACTCTTAAGCCCGCATTTCTGGAGGAGGTACTGTCAGAGGCAGTTCCCAAAGCTTCCTGCAGGAGGTGGCCCCCAAGCCCGCCTAAGTCAACAAGAAGGCCTCATGGGCGCCCCTGAAGGTCCCGGGACCCAGTAGCAGAACAGCTCAACACACCCATCCACAGAGCTTCGTGGAGGTGGCCCTGCACCACCCCCCTACAAAGCTGGCATCGAGGAGGCGGGGTCACCTCCGGCCCAGGTTAACTTTGTGATCAAATGTTACCTAACGTCTTGGGAAATCCATCCTAATGTCCCCGCTCAACGGGTTCTCTATGGTAGACATCCCTATTTTCTACAGTGCACCTCACATGCGTCTAAGATCGAACGGTTGCAACCTTATTATCATTATTGTGAATTGTTTATTTATTATCTATTCATTTGTCCTTGTACCATGTATGGTGATCAGAGTATAAATATACCCAACCAGTTATTGTTAATCATGATGTTTTCTGTATGTACCTGTCCTGTTTTGTTAGAGAAATAGTTTGACCTCAGAGCTGTAAAATTTTTGTACTTCAGTTGGCATTGGAATGGTGACATGAGACGTCCGACACACCGCCCTGCCCCAGGTGTTCAATAATATCTGCTTCAATAATAAACTTTACGGGCTGCAAGTTGAAGAGCCCGTGCTGGCACAAGGCCATGCCATCTAAAAACAACAACATAATAAAACTAGCAGTACTTTTGTCTTCCTGTTCTTTCTTTAGCACCTCTCACAAGATGAGAGGAGGGTGACTTAGACCCTACCATACACATCTCAAACCATGGCGTCACTGTTGACACCAGAAACAAACACCAATATAAGGGAGATGAGAAGGAGAAATAGGAGTGAAGAGTGAGACTTGAGAGAAAGAGAGTCTCAGTTAGAGCAATTGGCGTTAGCGGAGTGTAACAGTGATGTCCATGTCACAGTAATCTGAACTTAGACTTTTAGCTCTCTCAACATAAGTTTTCCTCAAGTCCAGCGTCGACTTAGCACCATTAAGTCTCGTGCCATTTGATTAACCCAGGTGGAACATTTATGTTTAATAAAGGTAGAAATAAAGAAAAACCCACATTAAGACACTTTTCTTCAAGATCCTGAGACTTATATATTAATCTGTGCAACTATTTTTAAGAAAAAGATTCCAGACGCTACAAAAATGCCTCCTGGAAACATTTACCTAATTAGATTGAAGAATTTTATGTGCTTTGGCTTTAAACCTAGCAGAGTTTTATATCTATATATATATATATATATATATTCTATACTTGTATTTCTCATTCAGTATCTTGTTTTATATATATATATATATATATATATATGCCAATATAGTTTATTCATATATATCTCAGTAATCATATATATATATCGTTTTTATATATATATATCACTTTGGTTTCTATTTTATATGATATATATATATAGTTCTATATATATTGGTCCTATATATGTAGTGTTTCTTTGTGATGATAGTTTCATTATTTCATGAAATTCACTTGTTTTTTCCTTAATGTCAATAAATGTATGAATTTCATTAGATCATATTCTTTGTTCTATATATATATATATTATATATATATATATATATATATATCGTGTCGTTGTTTATATATTGAATGTCTTTCCTGTAATACTACAGTGTAATATTTGAATATCCTAGAAGGGATGCCCATAAAAGCAGGTTCTTTTTTTTATAACTTACTTGGTCTACCAGCCTAGGTTCTGTTTGAGTTAATATATTTCTCTCATTCCAGATATAAGTTTTCTTCTGTATCCTCTTTTCACTGTACCATCTTCATATTTCTTATTTTCTTGGTGTCCAACAGGCTCTGCAGCTCCAGTCAAGTGCTAGTGACATGGTTTGGTGGTCAGTTCAAATAGTGTTTTTGTATACCCTGCCGGACTTCCCGTGAGTATTCATTCACGTATATGTATATCTATCATTATATATATATATATATATTGGATATATACTCCCCATCGAGAATATATATCATTTGCAGCTGAATATATGGGGAAAATTATATATATATATATATATTATATATATATATATAGCGGTCACCCATATATATATATGTATATAATATATATGATGAGCTAAACCAATTTTATCACATCACCGTGATTCATATACACGGTGATGTGATAAAATTGCATTCATAATATGGACTACGTGCAACAAACGCACTAAAAAGAATGGTTAGCATCAGCAGAGGTGGGTTGATACCGATTCTAAATACAAATACCCGAGTTTCTTTTGATTTGTAGGTGAGGGTCGGAAATAAGTTATACCTCACTTGTTGGCCTTGTGGGTTAAGGCATCACTGTAGTCTTGAGATCTTGTCCTTCGTTGGTTGAGCCCACGGGACGACGAACTTAAATTATTATCAACTAAAAATTCCCTTCGGTAACATATATGAAAATATATTATTTCCGAGGTAGATCCGAAGTGGATATTAAAGGACGTTTGTATGTTAATGATCTTTTAATGCTTTATATATATATATATATATATATATATATATATATATATATATATATATATATATATATATATATATATATAAACAAGTAAAAACAATTTCGCACAATATCTCTTGTAGGGAAGGTTGCCTGCAATTTACAAAATCACCTAAAATCTTATAAAATGCATAAAAAAGTAAATTAACAATTTAAAATCCACTACAAAGACGGACATAACCTACCTAAACTGAGTTTTAAAAAAAAGGCACTAAACCATCTAAAAAGAAAAGGGTAAGTAAAAGTTGAAATGCAGACCAAAATATAAACAAACGACTAATTATGCTATGAATAGCTGTGTGGAGGTTGTCTGAGTGTTTAACGAGGGGATGGTAGTTTTCATTATATATATATATATATATATATATATATATATATATATATATATATATATATATATATATATATATATATATATGTATATAGATATGTGTGTGTGTGTGTGTGTGTATACACATTTATATAATGTATATATATATATATATATATATATATATATATATATATATATATATATATATGTGTGTGTGTGTGTATGTGTGTATATACACATTATCCCTCTAATATATATATATATATATATATACATATATATATATATATATATATATATATATATATATATATATATGATATAAAGTCGTAAACATGCCAGAACGTGTTAATGACATCGCAAAAAAAATAAAAATTAAATCATAAAAACAGTAAATATAGTTCTTGTATCTGTTTACTATAAGATTAATCGAATACACCAGTAACATCATAATACAAGCAAATCAAATCAATTATATTCCACGCTGGGCAAGGAGTGAACACGAGAAACTATTGCAACGCAAAAAAACATTAATTGAGAAACTGTTGTGAGTAAAATTTCCCTCACTAATCATGTCTGATGTGGAATATATTATTTTGTTCGTTTTCTTATGGTTTTCTTTTTATTTCAACGAATTCAAAATTCTATTATTCATATGATTTTTTTCCCGGCATCGAGTCCCTGCAGAGTTTCCTTCATTACAAGGAAACAAAAAGACAAATTTGCTTTATTCTTCAGCAAAATGTTAAATATGTCAATTTGCACTTATATTACAGTTTTCCTTGCACCTCAGGTCACCAAAAATACATTAGATCCAAATTTGCATCATAGCCTATTTTGTCACTGCTCCACGCAATTCCTTTTATGGTGACGTAATATGACTCATTCGTCTCTTGTAACCGCAGCTTGCCATTATCTACACTTTTAATGCTTTATATTTTTGGTTTATTAATTTCTCTCCACGAATCCTAATGTCTGGCTTTTTTTTTTTTTAATCACCCACCTTTTAATCGACCATTTTTTTTAGTCGCAGTAACTAATTTTCGGGCGAGGCGCTAAAAGTTGCACAAAAAATATATCACTAATAATTATCACGACTAGATTTAATACGTTCAAACTTTATTATCGTAAATGATGGAAAGAGAATGACACAAAAATGTTTATCATGCAATGATGAAAATTGATATTATTGATACCAGTTCACAGCAGCTCTTAGGAGTCATAGGGAAATAAAAGAGCCAGAGCGGAATAATTCACGAACTTTGCCAGGAATGCAAAGAATCGCTGACTGAATGCTTTTATTTTAAGAACGTAATAAATTAGAAACTGAAAAGGCACTATTTCAAAGAGAATTGCAAGACAAGCAATCTGACACGCAAACGTACTGAACACGTACAAGCAAATCCAAACGAATGAGAGAGCCGTTACAGAGATCTCTGCCTACTACAATTTTACTACTGTGAAAAACTGATCACCAACAACAAGTTCTTGCAGAGAGTTTGTGACGAAGGAAATTATCACAATTTTATGGACAACTATAATTTACGAATCCTTACAGTTTGCACAAGAACAATATTTAGAAACTGTGCTATAAAAATAATTTTAGTGCAACAACTGAAGCAGGTTTTTTTCAAGTGAAACATGGCCTAGCCTATCCCTTTCATCATCTAGGAAAACAGACTGTCATCCAAGAAAAGTGACGTAGCCCTCGGCTAACGTAGCCTATGCCCCAAACGTAACCTTGATCATAGATGCATCTTCCAGGGTGGACCTCTTATTAAGACTTGGGCATACCTTCGTCATTACAAAGCATTGCCAAGCCCTGTGATAGCTAATTCTTACTAGTGGGGCAACGTAAGGTAGGCAACCGCTAAGTTATCGTTATCGTAGTAGCCTAGTCCTTTGTTTATGCTCTTATTATTTGTTCTTCGGAAATGCAAACCATTCTCTTTCATTTAGGAGTATTCCTCTTCAATAGTTGTTAGGTATCTGTGGTTGTTGAAGCTTGGTGGTAACTGGAGGTAGGCGAGTGGGTGCAGATTCCCTCTGTAGTCATGGCTATGAATTTCTCTTACTGTGGTCGAGTTGGGATGTTTTGCCACACACTGATTGACCATCAAGTTGAAACTTCCTTGTATTTTTTATTGTATGTATGGTGCTTTTAATTTTCTGTAAAAATGAAACTATTGTGCTGGCTTTGTCTGTCTGTCCACACTTTTTCTCTTTGCCCTCAGATCTTAAAAACTGCTGAGGCTAGAGGGCTGCAAATTGGTATGTTGATCATCCACCCTCCAATCATCAAACATACCAAACTGCAACCATCCAGCCTTGGTAATTTTTATTTTATTTAAGGTTAAAAATTAGCTATGGATCGTTCATCTGGCAGCACTTTTGGAGGTGTGCGGCACACCCTCACTCTACTGCATCTGAGTAGCAAATGAAGCACTGCTGGTCGAAGCTGATAGTTTTATACAGCATCATACATTGTACAGAAAACCTGATTGCTTAAAAGAAACTTTGGTGCAATTTTTTACTTGTTTTCCTGTTCAGCATAGAAAAGGAAAGGTGAGCCTTAAAAGATGTGAAGGGTTTTGGCCTCTTTATTTTTGTTGAGTCTCGCTGTGCTGCAAATAGAACTTATCATACAGCCGAGAGAAATTACAATAATTCCTTGAAGAGAAAACTTGAAAGAATTACTTAACCTCATCTGTTGTGGACCAAATTGGCATCTATCTATCCTTGGGTCAGGGTCATCTTCTATTCCACCACTACTAACAGATAATGATAGATTGGTTACTGTCCCTAGAGAAAAGGCTGAACTGCTTCATCAAGCTTTTGAAGCTAAGCAATCAGCTGAAGATGTCACTCTCCCTGATACTTGTCATCCTGAACATATTCTTACAAAATTTTCATTTCACTCAAGGGATGTTAAGAAAATTCTTGATAATCTTGATAGCTGGGGTGGAGAAGATCTTGATGGTTTTTTTCCCTTTATTTTTAAAAAAAGTTTCTAGTGTGTTGTCTCCCAAGATTAGTAGATTATTTAGATTTTTATGTCGATACAGTATCTTTGCAGATGAGCACAAGCTTAGTAATACAGTGCCTGTTCCAAAGAGTGTCATATCTGCAGACTGCAGTAACTACAGGCCAATCTCTATTTTCCGTGTGCTTTCTAAAGTTGCTGAAAAACTTATTTTTGAGCCACGTATATGCAGTCTAAAGGATTGTTAGCTGAATAGTCAATATGCAAATAGAAAGCCATTTGCAAGAGAAATTTGATAGGGTTTTGCCTGATAGACTTGATAGCCATTTGCAGGAGAACTTTGATTAGGTTTTGAGTGTAGAGTAATTAAAATTAGATTTTACACTGTTGGCCTACTTTTTAAGATTTCCTGGTTTACAACCGGATCAGTGATCACTGCTGATGGGATGTTTAGTGTAAAATCGAGACCTATTGTGTCTGGAGTTCCACATGGTCAGAGACTCTGTTCTTGATCCAATATTACAACAAGCAGTCAATGCTCATGCATATTTTTTCAGGTTTTGCAAATTCACAGATTCGTGAAATTTTCATTGGAACCTTACAAATTTGCATCCACGAATTTTCACTGGTGCAAAATTTGTAAATTTGAAAAACTCTGCAGAAGTGTTTGTTTAATTTTTAATACTTTATAATTTTTATAAGTAACTTAACCATGAATTACATAGCTGTTAGTTTCTTTTAACTGGCAGCTAAAATTTTGAAGTTGCGGTCACGTTTTGTTTTTAGTTATGCGACATGCCCACCCACTTTTGGGTGGAAGAAGAGGTACAACATACAAAGGGCTTCAATTTGTTTCTGCCGGCTGTGGTTGAAAGACTATGGTTGGCAGCAGTTTGAATTTTGAAATTCATACTTTGCTGGTTGTTTGTTCTATCAACGGTTGGTGAAGTATTTATTTTCGTAGCCTTTCGGCACAATTTAGATTGTTTTAGGCGAGTTTTGATTATTGGTTTATGACTTTTTGCCAATTTTTTGGACTTGTCTTTGTAATTTTCCAGGATGTTTAACACTAGTAGTTCTAGTATTAGGTATTGTAGCAAAGGCTGCAATACGAGACTTGCTAAAGAATCCTATGACTCACACTGTTTGTGTTCAGTGTAGGGGACAAACTTGTTCAGTGGAATTACGACGTAAGGCATGTAGTGAGTGGATTTAAAGAAGTGGAAGACTTTAGATTCACCTCTTAAGGAACCAGGTAGAGATAGGAAGAGGAAAGGTATTACTAGGGTATTTAGTAAAGCCTTAGCTAGTCAGGATTCATCCGCTAAGTCAGATGCAAGTGCACCTGTAATTTCTTCTGATCCCATTCCATCTCTTCCACCTGTTCAAACCTCTCCTTTACCGGCTCTCACGTCTCTGATCCCAACACCATCGTTAGTCTGGAGTTGAAAATTGACACTCGCTTTGAATTAATTGTGCAGTCAATTGCTAAATTAGCATCATCTGTGAAAGTCTTAATGGATAAAAAGTGAGTCAGAGTGCCCGTGGCACCCAGTGCAAGTGCAGTGGTATTGGAGGAGGTGGCTGTTGGCTCGCCGATTCTCCAGGCCAGGTCCCCATATACTCCCCAGCACCTGGGAGGAGTCAAACTGGCAGCCTAAGGGAGGTTGGTGGGGTCTGCCCCCGAGCAGTCGCCCCCTCGGTCCAGTCTGTAGATGAATCCCAGACTGCAACCAAAGGGTGTTGGAAAGGCCTTCAAGTGAGTGCTCACTGTAGGCCCTCCAGCTCCGAGGATTTTAGTCCCAGGCGCTCACGGCGCTATGCAGACAAGTCACGCCCACTGAAAAGGCGTGCAGTGGACTTCGAGATCTCTTCCCCTGTTCCTTGTAAGAAGGGCAAGGATTCAGTGCGCCCCTCTTGCAGTCACTGGGATAACCCGGAGCAATTCTCTTCTGCTACATCAGATGATTGTAAATTGGCGCTTAGATGTTCTTCGTTGAATAAAGGAACTACTGCATCAGGAGTTGAGCGCCCAACACCTTCAACTCTACAATCGGTGCCCAGTGGCCAGCAACCTAAGCGTTCGGCGCCCAAGCTCCCTGTTTACTGGTTGAGTTGCCCACTGGCGACCCCGTTCACCAACATATACTGTCACTGGCTCCGTGTCTCATCATTGGCCCCCCACAGTGCACCTGTTGGTGCCTGCTCCTCCACTGCTTCATTGTAGTGTTGTCTCCAGACAGTTTTCCTCCTTTGGTTGACCTGATTCCAGAGCAAGAGGTAATATTCTCAGTTTGCTTCAAACTCCTCCTACAGCTCAGGTGACAGTGGACTTATCGCTTTCTCCTGTTTCTTCTTCTGAGGAAGAGGTCGTTCAAGATCAAGATACTCTTCTTGAGGTTCCGCTAAAGTACTCAGCTTCTTTTGCCAGTTATTGAGTTCCTGCTAGTGACCTTCCCTGGAAGCCCTCTTTTCGGTTCTTGAGGTTACTGAAGTTGGTTTTCTCTCTTCAGTGAAGGCACTGGAACGAAGTAGAAGGATGGTTCTCTTGAAGAGGGCAAGGCAAAGCAGTTTTTGTTTCCGCCTTCCAAGTTGTCTAGGCTCAAGTTACAGGTTTTATGCAACAGGAGAAGTGCCTTCCCTGGGAGTCTCTGCCTCCCTCTCAGGAGACTTCTCCTGCCTTATCAACATGGCTAAATCAGCATTCTCCTCAGCCAAAATTATGTTTTTAGCTTCAGAGCTTCATAGCACCTTCTCAAGAATATTTTAAGGTTTTCAAAGTACAGTAATGAGCTTGTACGCAGGTAGTGAGCGAGCTAGCATGCAAAGATTAGACTGCTCCTTTTTTCCTTAAGACACTTCTGCAGGACCTCTTGGAGTACTTTCCTGTTGGCGGTGTTTGCAACAGTGCACGTAGAATTAATTAAAAAAGCAATGTGAGAGAGAGAGAGAGAAATTCTAAATACTTTTTCTGCTGTTTACGTCAGTTTTTGGTAACCCGGGGAGTAACTAATTTTGTCAGGAGATAACCTGAAAAGGTACCATAAACGCAAATATTACTCCCTTTCATTCAATTCTGGTTACAACTAACCATTGAAAGATTTCTTATTAGCGCAAAACAGCGAATATAAATGCACGGATAGGTAAAGAAAGACAGATACAGAGACAGGAGCATGCCACTGAGCTGGAGGAAGGTACTGAAACATGAACTAACTGAGCGCATCTGTACACGCTTCAGGGTCTAGTGATACAAAATAAGTAATTGGTAAAGTCAACTCTGTGGAAGCAATATATAAACATAAAATCAGCTATATGCAACTCTTTCAAAATTAATTGTCTAAAAGTTTTATTTACAGGCAAATATAACGTTCGAGCAGCGAATACAATTTACTAGTTTATTTCAAGACTTGAAAGACAGTAATCGCCGTTGTTGATTGGAAAATGCAAAAGCTATCGTGTACTGCTGAATGTTGTATAATAAATTCAAATTGTGTTGATTTGATCAAAACAGCCCAGGGGTGTACATATTTGACAGACTGTTAGTAAATAATATTTCAAGATAATTAGTTTTTAAATAGTTTCAAACTAGCTTGCTTGTATGTATTATTAAGCGCTACAAAGTTACTTGGTAACTGTTAATGATTTGACGCATTACCTGGATCCTGATAAGGTTTTAGAACAAACGTTCGGTATAGTGAATTTGATAATAAATGGATTGTAGCTTAATATTTGTTGATGAGATAAATGTCACGTGCAAAAGTGAAAAAACACAAACATCACATACACATACAGATTACACACACACACACACACACAATAGCTAGCACATACACATTAATACATATATATATATATATATATATATATATATATGTGTGTGTGTGTGTGTGTGTGTGTGTGTGTGCGTGTATGTATAATGTATTTATGTAACAGGGGCAAAGTTTCGTTATGATGGATGGACTAGATGCCGACGCAATTTGGGCATTAACGTTCCTGTGGTTGAGATGAACACATTGTGTGGTTTCCTGACATCCAAACATATGGCAAACAGCGTAAATCCTAATGTGTTGGGTTTTGTCACATTTCAAAGGAAGTTAAGTAAATCTTTGTTAGATATCTCTGATGTAAAAAGAATAAACTATATGGAAGAAGACTTAGCTTACCTAACATTAAAAGAAAGTTAACTGAAAATGTGATTTAAAATTTCATGGTTATATCAATGGTCAGTATTTGGTAAATACAACAGTAACGGAGACAACACGCTGCAGGAAAGTGATGTAATAATGTACTGGCTTAAAGACTAAAAAATTATGTATTTTAACTGCAACAGCTTCTATAGGCTACTTTATACATGAAAGAAATACGAAAGAAATTAGCATAAATTTCATAAACTTTTGTTTTTGACTGACGAATCCTGGCATCAGCCAACTGTCGGTTAGTATCTTTGAGTACAGCCTGTTAGCGCCTAGCCAAGCAGTTCGTTTGTCTCAACTTCATGCTGTCCCAGAATCATTAAAATCGTGGAGCAAAATATATGCTATTATGCTCTTTTGGCAAAAATGCGTATGTATTCAGTATATGCCACACAAATACATAATTACACATAATAGAAAGGTAGATAGATAGATAGATAGTAAAAAAGGAAGAAACCGAACAGACGCAAAGAAAAAATTACTAAATTATTACTTCAAGTTTTTGGCAAAACAATGGGAGCTTTTCACTATAACTATGGGCCAGGGATTTTTTTAGGAGGAGATACTTAAGAGTACTTCCTATGAATAATCAAAATATAGGTAAAATATATAACGAATTAAAATTAGATGATGTAGGAATTATCTGAGAAAGTGGCGTACATTTTTTTTATTTTCATTAAGTTTACTGAGAAAATGCTAAAGATTTCTGTCATCTTTCTCATCTTTTCTATTTCCTAGACCAAACCATCACTATACTTTTCACAATGTTGACTGCCTATAAGTAGGCATATTACTTCCAGCTGGCACTGTTATACAACATCTGAATGGTGTTGTCATTATGTAGTTATTACATTTATAATTCCTTTTCTGAAGTTTAAACCCTGGTTAACAGTGAGGTCTCCTTTTCATCCAAGTGACCTATTTAATAGGTTACCTGAATATTATTTGATTTTTACTCTAGAGACAAGGGATTAACGTAATGTGACTTCCATATTGCCCATAACTTGTCAGTATTAAGCCTTAATTTACCTATTAAATTCATGCCATTTCACGGTATTCGCTTATACATACATGCAGCCATTCATCCTAGGCCACAAGCATTCCGGAAAGGCAAAAATAAACGGACATTCATGTAATAATGATTAAATTATGCTGCAACTTCGGTAAAGGGTTTATTTTGGTTTCTCTTTGTCTCTTTCCCACCTTCAGTGAGAAATATTAGGTTATTATTAAATTTGCGAATTTCACAGGAAGGAGACACGCTTTGGCGTCCTATTTTATTTCATCTCATTTCTAGGAAATTAATTATAACAGAGAGGATTCACACATTTCAGTATGACGCACAAATGAGATTTAATGCAGTGGCCGAAATGAAAAGTATCACTCCTTTATAGGACCTGAACTTTAAGCAGATGTTTTTGTACTCATCTTACTCGAAACGTAATCAAACGATACACACTTTCTTCTATCTGATCTCCTAGACTCTCCAATAGATGAACTTTAGGTGTGGAAGAAAGAGGATGATAAAACATAGAGTTAATTCACTATCGTGAAATAATTTGATCTTTCATTAAAGGATCTAATCGGGAGATAAAGCACAGAAGTGATTTTGGTACACAGATTTAAAATGCTGCTAGCTTTCTCCTGCCAGCAAAATGGGTACCAGAAATCTTAGAGATCTGAAGTACTTAGAAAAACGCAGCATTACCTACTACAAAATAATACTGGAACCTTAATCAGACGATAAAGTAGGAATTACTACATGTCATGTTACGCCGATCAAAGAGCATTAGTGTCACAAGACGGACGGGATTATTAATTACTTTATATTGATTGCTGAATATTATTTAAATCACTACCTTGATGCAAGACCCAGTGAAAAAGATAACATTCGTAACATTCTGAGGCAAAAGGAACTCAAGCAGGTAAATGACTCCATTTAAAATATTGCCCTTCATAATTATAAGGCTACCTCGCAAGTACAATAATTACTTTGGAAACTAAATCTTACAGAACACAACTATTAGCTTTGGGTATCACTAAACAAATTTGTTTGTATTTTGTATCTCATTCTTCTTTCTCTCTCTATTTACCTGACTATCTATCTCTACACACACACACACACACACACACACACACACACACACACACACACACACATATATATATATATATATATATATATAGGTATATATATATATATATATATATATATGTAAGTATGTATGTGTATGTATGGAGTATTTATTATAAAATGCCTGCTACAGAGTGTCGTAAAGAAAAATTAGAGGCGTCAGAAAGCAGGTCTCTCAGGTGAATACTTCAGACTCACATTTTAAAAGAGATAAAAGGATTATAAGATCAGAGCTGGAGAAAATGGGACGAAGAATCTAGATTCTAGAAGGTAAGGGAAAAGGGACATGTACTGACAAGTAATTACAGGCCTCACATATTCTACTAAATATACCTGCGAGAGAATTAAGTCCAGCTTGAGCCCCATAGGTAGCAGAAAGCATAGAAGATTCCTTTTTGGTATTTTTCTAGAGGAGATTCTTGGCTAACTGTTGGAGACAATAATGAGTTAGAGTAAGACTTTTGAGAGGAAGATGCATATCAGTAATCAAAAGCTTCTGTGGAACGAACTTCACTGAAATGTCAGAAAGGTAGAAAAGGAAAAACCTCAGGTACAGAACTTAGGTTCCAACATTTTTTGTGACCTTTGTGGGTCAGTTGGTAGTGTCCTGGTCTTTCTCTCTAAAGACTCGGGTGAGATCCCGATATCAGTCATAAATTTATTTCTGTAAAACACGTGCTTTTATGTTGATTAGTTCCATCATATTCATGTTGAAGACGTAACTCGAATGAAATACTACCAATTGACTTACTGGTAATGGAAAGTTGGGCAAATTTTAATTCGTTGGTTTTTGTGGCAGGCTGCCCAGGAAAACTTCACATACAGAAATAATAATATTCCAGCCAGCTTCTTTTATGACTTGTGTAGGTCAGTTGAAAGCGCCCTGGCCTTTCATTTGAGAGACTGGGGTTCGATCCCGATACACAGACAAACACACACACACACACACACACTATTTAGAATATACAGTATATATTATTCGAAATACTATTTATACAAGTAACTGTAACTTTCAGTGATAGGAATGTAGATATCAGAGAGAAGAGGATGTTTCAGTTATAAAAAATGATGAAAGAAACTGACCATCAAAAGCAAAAGCATTGTAGGCCTTTTCATTTGTAGAAACGAAATGATCGTACATTTTCAGTAATATTAATAACAGTTTTAGCGATAAAGCTAATACCGATCATTCTTTCCAGTTTTTCTGCTATTCTTTTACGCGAAGTATGCTGTGTTTTCATCGCTGTTGCTTTCAGGAGAGGAAATGACTCTTAAACAAGCTTCACTCTCTTAGCAAATTCGAAGCACTTTTTCGCACATGACCTCTTTCATTTTAGAAATAGGCAGCAAAAGAGACAGAATGAGTGACAGGTTTCCATCAAACCTGGACATGATGTGATCAAAATAACCTTTTCATTTTGTTATTTTTAATCATCTGTAAGTTGTAACTCCGTTTTTCTTCATGAAGCTATTTGTCATATAACTTAACGTTGCGCAAAAACTTGGTTATATTCTCCAAAAGTTTTATTGATGACTGTTAGTAAAGGAGGGATTTACAGTCAAAGTTGATAAAGCAAGAATCTAGAGTAAGATGTCTATGGAACTTCACTAGATTTCCACTGAGATTTTCTGTGAGTTGGACGGAAGAGGGCACAAACAACTCCACTCGACCATAGAAGGCCCACCTCACCTGCCCCAATTCCAGTTCCGGATTCTCAACCTGTTGAAAAGAAAAACGAAATAAAAATAACCTTTAACGTGGGAGGTCACTGAATAATGGGCTAGCTTTAGATCCGATCGTTAGGAAAACCGCCCATCTTCTTGGAACTATACCTGTGTCACTTGTTTTGTCATTTATCTGCCATTTGCCTTCTCCAGCTCTTGTTATCCACAATAGATTGTGGATAACACAATCTACTTTAGTGAGTTTAGTGTGAGAGAATCCATTTCTCCTTCACCAAATTCAGCGGACATAATGAATGACGAATCATGAATTCACGGAAATTGTAAGCAGATTTTGTTGACAGAGAATGTGCAGCTGCATTCTTGTTGTGCGCTTAATACCGGGAAACTTGTTCTTCAGGCTAGCAGATTATCGGCGAAAATGGTAGTTGGAAAGAAAGAAAGGCGTTGGTTGTAGTTATTAGTATTCATGGGCAATTAAAGGTCAGACCTGAAGAATATCCCTATTGACAAAGATTGGTGTAGAAATGTGTATATTATTCGAATGCCTGACAAAACTCCCACAATGACATAACTCCACCCTGACAAAACCTCAATTGACAAAACCCTATACGATGAACCCCATACGACAAAACCCTGCAGAACAAACCCTGCACGACAAAACCCCACACGACAAACCCCACACGACAAACCCCACACAAATAATGAAAGTGCATAGTTACTGAATATATATACAGTATATATATATATATATATATATATATATATATATATATATATATATATATATATATATATATATATATATATATATATATATATACAGTATATGAGAGAGAGAGAGAGAGAGAGAGAGAGAGAGAGAGAGAGAGAGAGAGAGAGAGAGAGGCAACAAATTAAAATACCTATTGTTATTCGATAAGTTATAAAAGCAGTGGTTACAAGGAAAGCTTCACTGTTTCTTGTCTGTTAACTAGCAAACTATCAAATAAATTTCCAGGTCATTACTCCTTTCAAGCATAGTTATTTACAATTATTACAAAATGACTTTTTTTTTTTCTTAAGAAGGAGCTTTAGTTTGAGGGAAATAATTTTTCTGTACTCCCTTGCTCATCATGAAGTCATCCGTAATAATAAAGGTGAGAAACTGGAAGCAGAAAGGTTATAATTATGTATGCTAAAAATCCACCAGTGCTAGCTACGATGAGGTGGGAATGTTCTGTAGAAGGTCAAAGGTTTGGATGTAATGGAAAAATAAATAACAAATTTAGCAAATATCGACGTCATTTCAATTATTGAACATAATCATGTGGGAGATGAAGGATCAGTGGAAGCAGCAAAGTGCATACAACCTCTATCAACAGGCCAAATCAACTAGAGGAAATACTAGTCACTGTAGCGGATTCGTTGGAGAGTATGACTCAGGACGGGTTAGAATTGCTATGGGAAATATAAAGTGCTAAAAGATATGTTCAAAGAAAACGCAAGAAGGACGCCCCAAGGATCCCGAATCGTTGAAGGACTTTGAAGATTTTAGGTGAAGGGACTATGACACGAGGAAATATTTCAGCTCTTTTCTTCTTCATGATAATGGTGCTGAAGCCAATAATCGAATCATTATATTTAAAATAAGCGAGATGCGATGGACTATTTAGCTAAGGCAATATACTCGTATATGGATGGTACCTTTGCATCGGCTCCTGTGTTATTTGAACAGCTATTTGTTATTAGAGCTCCTCTCGGTGATTCAGCAATAAGCTGTGTGTATGGTTTCCTTTCCGGCAGATCACAGGAAATCTATCAAGAATTTCTTACAACAGTTCTAGATAAAGAGGAACTAGGGTTATATATGAATCCTGATACTAGCTATGACTGATTTGAAAATCACTTCTTAAATGCTACAGAAAATGTACTGGGACCTCAAAATCCATACGAAAACATGTTTTTACTCATTTAACACAGAATACATGGCGGAAAACCATGTGCTACAGGACTGGAGCAGTGCATTCCATATGAAGATTAATTTACAAGACATTTTTGTGGTATGATTGACGGATTCTGCTTTCTTCCATCTGATAGAATCATAGATGGCATGAATTTCCTTAAATTGAACTGCCCAGCCATCTTGAACCTCTGTTGGCATATTTTGATTCGACGTATGTGACAGGTACTAAGCGTCGTGCAAGACAAATTCCACCCCGGTTAGTGGCGAAGACCGTACAAATAACCAGTGTGAAACTTGGAACAATACTTTTAAATACCTGGGTTGGTTATAGTCATCCACAGTTTGGGTTGCAATTGAAGCTCTGAACAAAGATGCACTGATGGTTCAAACTTGCTTGGAAAAGAATGCCATCGGAGAACCTCTTCTGTAAGAAAATTAAGAGAGAACTGTAAAATTGGTAATCACATTGCAAAATCTTTGTCTGATTTTAGTAATGGTAAGAAGGACATCGAAGAATTTATTAATGGTGTAGCAAAATATATAAATAAAATTCCTACCTTTATGTTTTGTGTAATAAAGATACAGAAACTGTACATTTTACTTTTTATAATCTTATCTTCTTAATAAACGATTTAAAAAAAAAAACTATATATATACTAGTCATTTTGTGTAAGCTGCTTCTAGAAAAATATATGGGTGTTTTTGTTTGTGGGGGCTTTGTTGGTGGTTTTGTTTGTAGGGAGGTTTTATTATATGGGGTTTTATTACAAGGGGGTTTTTGTCGTTTGGGGTTTTGTCGGTGGAGGTTTTGTCGGTGGGGGTTTTGTCATGTGGGGGTTTTGTCGCCTCCCCATATTATTCTGTTATGGACTTATAATTGTTTTCATTCGGTTTCATAAGCTGGGATTTTTTTGAAAAAAATAGTAATTGATGTAACACCTCCATTTAGTGTCCTTGTGCCATCTCTATTCATTCAATAACATTTTTATTTGATTAATTTAGTTTTTGCTTTACAACCCAAAGGTGATGACTCAAGACTAAATTTAATGACTAAGCAATCATGTATTTAGTTAAAAGCGAATGTGGCAGCCATACCTAGTTCTGGGTTATATCTCCACGATTCTAAAGCGGTTAAAGATCATTATGTCTCATTCTTAGGATCCCGAATACACAAACTCACTTAAATTTTCTAGAAATAGATTTGGTGTTCCCACAATTCATATCAAAAACGTATGCGTGCACTGTCTCCATGCAGAAACACAAGTATAAGGAAAAGCTTATTCCCGAGAAATCATCACTTCCAAGAGAGATTGTGCCGAAACTTCGCCAAATAACCAAGAACGAGAAATGCAGTAGAACCTTGTATGCCTATAATTCAGAGACTTAAAAGGTAAGGTTACTTTAAAGAGAATTGATTGTTACCAGTCTGCCCCGCTATGACTTCAACCCATGTCTTTAGTTCTTCATTTATTGCCAATTACAGCATTCTATATACATTGCGTGCAAAAATAATGATTGTTTTACCAATGGCGGTTTGTAGAGTTTTCCAGGAAATGAACTGAGGTAAACAACAGGTAGACAAATGAGAGGCACTGCCTTCGAACATGAAAAAAAAAATGTTATTTCCCGTAGTTGGGTCACTATAACAACGCCTGCAACTCGGATGACACGAGTTCAAATCCTCCTCGAGGGCCCACGTACGAGTTTCCAAATAATTTTAGGTTAGCATTCATAAGACTCATGATTTATTCTGTGTTGTGTGTGTGGGAGATATATAAAGAGTATATATATATATATATATATATATATATATATATATATATATCTATATATATAAAAATGGATGTACGTATGTATCGGTGTGTGTATATGCCAGTACAACTCTGAAACACGTTAAGCAGTTTGAACCAAACTTGGTATACGTATGACTTACTATGTAGAGATCAGCACTGTGAGGGTAAGACATCACTAGCACCAAAGGGCACCAAAGGGGTTGGGGTGGGAAGGGCTTCCCTGAAACGGGGCTGGTTATGCCCGTAGACTTAGTAATCTACTTTGAATTTATCATACCTAATTTCGGTATACATGACTTACTATCTGGAAAAGAATATTGAGGGGGTTAAGACATCACTGGTAACCAAAGGAAGGGGGTTGGGAAGTAAGACAGAGAGAGGAGAGTAGAGGAAGTGGAGAGAGAGAGTAGAGTGGGTGTTAGAATGAGAAAGAGGGAAAGAGACAGGGAGGGTTGGAGAGAGAAAGAGAGAGTGAGAGAAAGAAAGAGTGAGAGAGTGAGAGGAAATGAGAGAAAGAGTAGAGTGGGTGTTAGGGAGAAGAAAGAGGGAAAGAGGCCGGGAGGGTTGGAGAGAGAGAGAGGGAGAGGGAGATCTTACAGTTCGTGGGGGTGGCGCCCCCCCCCCCAGGAGGTCCCTCAGTGTGAGGCACCTCTGATGTCTACCAGAGAATTGCTAATGCATCTTCCAGTATATTGCATCTTCCAATCTTGGGATGGTCTGGGATGCATCTTAGATATTTGTCGAGCTTATTCTTAAAACACATCTGAGCCTACTCCTGATATGTTCCTCAGATGAGCTGGTAGCGTGCATTGAATAGATCATGCATTACCGATGCTGAAAGTGGGTAATAATGTCCTGTGTGCTTTCCTTGTTTTCCTTGGTATAGTCTGGGGCAATTGCTAATCTACCTCTGCTTGCTCTTTCTGGTATTTTTTAGCTCCAGTATGTTTTTGGTAATCTTTCTATCGTTCTCATGCCTGGATTATCATGTAGTTGTCTTCCTTTCGAGACTATATAAATTTAAGAACGTAGTCTTTCCCAGTAGTCAAGGTCCATAACTTCTTCTATTCTAGCTGTAAAGGACTTTTTGTACACTCTTCATTTGTGCAGTATCCTTTTGGTAGTGTGGGTACTATATTATACTGCAATATTCAAGTGGATCATGCCATATGTTTTATAGCATAATCATGTGTTCGGCTTTTCTTGTTTTGGCGCCGGAACAATATCTCCCATTTTTGTTTGTATTTGCCAAAAGTATTGGTATTTGATCATTGCATAACATATTCCTATCTTGCCAACATCACACCTGGTCTTTAATCTGCTTCCTTATATGTGATTGTCTCATTATTAGGTCCTTTATATGTATATATCTCCCTTCTTATCACTATAGTTTATTGATTCAAATTTATCAGAGTTAAACATCATTCATTTACTTCCTGCCTATTTATATATTTTGTTTAGGTTTCTTTGTAGCGAGTTCCTATCTTCATCAGCAAGTAATTTCTACTATTTTATCAACGCTAAACTTCCTACACTGACTGAGTCCTTAATATTGTCTATGTCTGCAATCATAATCACAAACAGCAATGCAGCTAACACCGCATCTTTGTGGTACAGCGATATTACTCAGCTTCATCCGATTTCGTAGTTTGCAATCACTATCTGTTTCTGTTTTGCAAAAAATTTTTATCCATCTTCCTACTTTGTCCACAATGTTATGTTTTTCATTTTTTTTTTGGTTAATATATTATGGTCTACCTTGTCAAAAGCTTTTGCAAAGTCTAGGTAAACTACATCTGTATCTTTCTATATTTATCATATTTTTTATATATAAAGCTTCATGGTGGATCAACAGTTGGTTTGTACTTTTCCGGGTACAAAACCATGTTGTCCTATATTAAACAAACTTATTTTTCATTAAATGTTTCATTATATTTTCTTTCACACTTTTCATAAACTTTCATATATGATGTCAGACTCACAGGCCTATAATTACTTGCTCAAACTGATCCATCTGAAAATAGGGTACTATATGCCAATTTATGCTTATCACAAATCTTGTCTTTTTTTTTTTTTTTTACATCTTTGTCTCATAATGATATTGCAAGCGGCCGTGCAACTGAATGAACCACTTTTTAATAAAATGGCAGGGACAATCGCTCTCCATCCTGCTTGCTGATCCATTTTTAATATCATTAATAGCCTGCATAATATTGGCTTCAGTAATATCTATGTCCGAAGTAATATTCACGACACACTTCTTAATATCTGTATCAATATTCCTACACAATTGTAGGTGTAAATTCACTCATATCTTTTCATAATGTGCTATATTTCCTTTTTTCATTTGTTAATTGCCCTTCAATTCTTAGAGGGCTTATTTCTACTCTTTCTCTTTTTTATTCATCTTTTCGCATATGAGTAAAAATTTTGGGGTTTTGCTTGATATTTTCCTGAAGGTCTTTTCTGTATAATCTTTTTTTCTGCATTTTCTATCTACTTTAGTTCCATCACTTTCCATCATTCTTTTCTTTTGCAGACCTCTTTTCCACTTTCTGATTTTCAACAGGATCCTTCTGTCTTTGGTATAAGACTGATATGTTTACTTTTCTTCTTGTATATATTTATCATCTATTTTCTCTATTATATAATAAATGTGATATATCCGTGTTTAATTGTATATTATCACTTACAGTATGTTTTCCCAGTCTTGTTTAATTCTTCATTTATTTCTGACCAATTTATATTCTTACTATAGAAATTGTATTTTCCAGTATATCCTTCCACTTTTCACCTTGCTTATCTCTGTTGTCACTTGCTTTGGAATGGACTGTTAATTCAAGACATTATAGTCTGAAATACTATATTATACTATTATATCTTTAATATAATTCACTCGTTCATAAATACTAATTTAGGTCTAAAATATTATCCTTCTTGTTGGCAGATGATTTATTTGGTTGGATGTTATGTTCTAGTAACATATCTAATAGTTTTTCGAATCACCTCTTATCCTCTACGCTACTGTTACTCTCTTTTTTGTATGTATAAATACAACCATAATCTCCTATTCGTTCTTTCCAATCTACGAAAGGAAAGTTAAAGTCTCCGGATATGAGTATATTCCATTCTTTGTGATTTCTACATATATCATCTAATTTGTCTATTATTATATCAAACTCTATAGAGAGAGTGAGAGGGAGAGGAAATGAGAGAAAGAGTAGAGTGGGTGTTAGGAGAAGCAGAGGAGTGAGGCAGGAGGTTGAGAGAGAAAGAGAGAGAGGGAGAAAATAGATTTTCCTCTGTCAAAATCCCTTGTATAGGAAGAGGAGGAATCATATTGAGGAAGCTGTTAATTAGACAGGGATATAAATTTTACTTCCCTTGCTCATTGCCATCTACTGCGTCTCCTAATTACCCTCCTCCGTTCCCTCTCTCATCCCTCCTACCATCCTGCAGCCTTAGCTGCCTTCTGCTCCCCTTTGGTTCAGGAAAAGATGTTATTCATATTCTAGAAGCTGTTAAGGGTTTGACATAATTCTGGTTTTGAGTAACCAGTCTGTGTTCCCCCCATGGTATGTACTCTTTTTCGCAGGCCCCTTTTGAGAGTGAGGGTGGCATTGGCCTCTTCTGTACTTAGCTCGAGCTTGTGACTGCTCTGCAACATTTGAAAGTCTGATGCCAGGAACTGGGTCAGTTTTGGGTGACTTTATTCTGTGCCTTACAACACCTTCCTCTCATCTTTCTTGATTGGTGAAGCATATGGGTCACTTGCCAAAAGATTGTCATGTTAGTGTAATAGTTGATCCAATTACTGGCATTGTATATTGTTAAATCTATAGTTGAATCTATTTTTTTTCCAGTTTCAGTATCTGTCTCTTCCTGTTCCTTCACTCGTTTTTTCATTGTAATCTATTTCCTCTTGTATTGTTTTAGCTTTTGCTTTGGTGGCTTTTTGCCTTCTTTCAAATGTTTCTTTTTTGGTTTCAGCTGCATTAGCAAGTGTCTTCATTATTTAGTGCTGTTCTAGCAGCTTTATTGGCAAGTACTTTGTTCTCAGTTAACAATTTGGTCTCATAAGGCAGTCCTCTTTCCCTTTCTTCTCAGCCACCTTTCCAGCCTTACAATACAAGTGGTAGTATGTAATATTCTCTTGCGCCTTTGGTGCTCCAAGTGTAACATAACTAGAGAGTGCTCTTTGTTTCTACACAAATGCAAACCTTCATTCTTTACATAGGATTTAGCTTGCAAACGCGAGCTGGAATGGCTCTTTATCCCTCAGACAAGGTCGTTAACTATTGACAGGTAGGGGAAAGCCCCGCCCACCTGCCGGTATGCATTCCAGTTTGCTTTTCTTGCTGCCGTTGTGTATCGATGTCTCTGCAGGCTCTGCTTGACTTGCTGTTTGCTTTTTTTCATGTGTTCATGTTTTCTGAATATACTGTATTTGGTTGTGTGATTGATGAGCTTTGTGGAATAGATGTTGCAAACCCATCAGTCAATTGAGCCTTCCACCTCAGAGAGGAAGCCTCAGGTTTTCAGGTGCTGTCCAGGGAAAGACGGGCCTTGTAATAGGTTCCTCTCCTCCATCAAGATAGACCCCTTATACCTTCTGCACCTTCTGCAGGAGGCATGGATGTAACCAATCTACCCTAGTTCAGAGCGCTGTGTCTGTCCATCTGAACAGAGGGTGATGTTTGCTAGGAAGAACAAGAGAGAGGTCTCCCTGATGTATTGGATTGCAATACTCTGCCAGTGATACTGAAAGTCTTATTTGGTATTTTTCTTCCACCTGTCCAACTCCCACCCGCTGTTGCTACTCCCAAGGGAGTGGTTTCCCCCTCACCAACTTCTACCGATCACTGGGTAGAGAGCCACCACGATGGGGAGGAGAACGTCCAGCCCAGTTTCTCACCTGGGGCCTCTCTTTGTTCTAAGGGAGTGTTTTCCTCTGGAGGATGCTCTTTCTTGAAGTGAAGGAAAGAATTTCTCACCTATACCAACTTTTGTTCTAGGTGTAATGGAAGATGAGTCTCAGGGAGTTGTGCTCCTCCCTGGGCATCTTAGGTGATCCTAGAATATTGTCCTTTATTGACCACCTGAAGGTGATGAAGGGATATCCTGTGACTGCTTTACTGTGTTTGCAATGACTTCAGCAGCCATGGTCTCCACCGGCTCTTGGACCATCCCCATCTCCTTTGTTTCTCCCACATCTTGTTGGAGATTTGTCCCCAGGTGTGCCTTTAACAACATGTCTGGGGAGGTGGTCCTCCACTTTCTCTCTTCGGTAATGACTTTGGCTGCGCTCAGGGAGAAGAAGTCGAGGAAGAGGAGAGGGAAGTCTTAGTCATCTTCTTCATTGTCAAATGCTGTCACCTCTTCCCCTTCTTCCAAAGCTAGTAAGCAGAGGAAGAAGAAGTTTGCTATGTCTCCCCATAGGAAGTCTCATCAAGTTTCCAGTGGTCAGTCCTCTTGAGAGAGGACTGATGGGATTCTTACTAGCGATACTCCGTGTAACGCTTCCTTGTTACCAAGTGCAAGGGTGCAACTGCTACTTTGGGTTCTCAGGACCCTGGTATCGTACCAGCACAGGAATTGGTACCAGCTCCAGCTCTGGTAGTTCCCCTACCTGGGCTGGCAAGGGTTCCTGGTCTACAGACCTGGGCCCATCTACCAGCATGGCTCAGCATGACAAGGTGAAATGAGAGAAAACAGATGCTCTTTCACCCCCCCCCCTCACAGCCATCAAGGAGAGCAGTCCAGGGGTCCTGGGAAGTGACTTGCTTCACCTCAGCCAACCTGGTC
Organism: Macrobrachium rosenbergii; assembly: GCF_040412425.1. Taxonomy (NCBI): domain Eukaryota; kingdom Metazoa; phylum Arthropoda; class Malacostraca; order Decapoda; family Palaemonidae; genus Macrobrachium; species Macrobrachium rosenbergii. The sequence goes on along the minus strand of NC_089742.1, from coordinate 73,955,806 downwards.
CCTTCCTGTAGAAGCTTTGACTTCTCAGAAGATTGGACAGCCCCTGCTCACATTTACATGAGCAGGACTGCTCTCCCGACCTGTGTGGAAGTTGTTACCCACCTATGGCCTCATTCACCTGGCAAGACTTTAGTCTTTGCCAGGCTGGGGAAGGGTGCTCGTGATCCCTCACCTGTCCCCTCCACCCCCTCAGGGTTCTCTGTGAGCCGGATAGGGCCCATTTTTGGGGCTGGAACCGTTCTCGGTACCATCCCAGCTCCACCGCGGAGGTTTATGTACCTGGGTCAGTCCTTGGACTGTACAGGCCACATGCCAGAGTGGTAGAGAGATCGCCAGCAGCTCTGGTGAGTGCCTCTCTCCTGCAGAGGGGGCAACTCTCAAGGACTGGAAACTGGGGAGACCAGAGGGTCCTATGCCTCAGGACTCGGACACCCCTAAGCTGCAGAGGCACTTGTAGAGATCATTAAAGTGATCTGTCATTTTAATTGTCTCAGTGAAGAGACTATGGCTTGCTCTGCAAACTGTTCTTTGGCCACTGAGTCTTTGTGGCGACCACAGAAGCGAGTCGGGACTCTGATCAGCCTTCCATGGTCGAGACTTGCGGACGTGGTTTTGGACCAGGTGAATTCTCTTGTTTCTGAGAAAGAAAATTCTCTTCAGTCTAGCTGGTCCAGTAAGTTACTTTCTCTGCCTCGGGCTTGTCAGAGGAAATACTGTTCCTTCGGAGAGTCCTTTGCTGAGCAACCAGGTGGACCTGGACTTGACTCGTCTCTGTCCTGGGTTGACCATCTCCATGTGGAGGGAGACTCCCTTACGCAAGGCAGGGCAGTGGCCCTGGAGATGACTGCCATGTCAACACGCCAGACAGTCTCTGCTTAATCTCTGGTCCCTTACAGTGGCCAGGATCACATCCTTGGAGGTAGGGCCATTACCTCCCTTGCACACCAGATGGCAAACCTGTAGGAAAACCTAGTGTTGAAGAGGAGAGACGTCATTCTTTCTCAACTCTCAAGGTTTGCTGGAGCAGAGTCAGTATTGGCACTCAAGAATGGACCAGTGCTAGGATCCTCCTTTCTCTCTCCGCAGAGTGAGGTGGAGGCTTTGAGTGACAAACAAAGACAAGCTTGTCCACCAAGCAGTGTCAAAGACCTCATGATCTTCATGTGGCACTGGCTGGCCCTTCCTCTTCAGGTCAGAGAAAGTCCCAGACTTCCTGTGCTTCTTGTAGAAGAACCCAGCCTTCTTTTGCCCAGGTAGCAAAAGACAAGCAGCTGTGACCCCTCAGTCTGCCCTAGGAAGGGAGGCAAGGACATGAAGAAGGGAGGAAGATGCTAGGGGTGGGTGCCTGTTGAGCCATTTGGCAACATGGCAGCGACATGGAGCATAGACCTGGGTAGTGGATGTCCTTTGGGAAGGGTATCTATTACCCTTTGAGTTTCTGTTACCACTCACTGTTGATCTGGCCCAATTCCTGTCTTAAGTTCCGAGCTCATAGAAGGACCTCGCCCTTTGGGAGGTGATGAATGCGATGCTTCAGAAAGACATAATAGAAGTCATGAAGGATGAGTCTCCAGGTTTTTACAAGTGTCTGTTCCTGGTGGAGAAGGTGTTACAGGCAGTCCCCAATTATCGGCGGGGTTCTGTTTCCGAGGGTGTGATGATAACCGAAAATCACCGCTAACTGAAAATCGACGATTTCGGTGCTTTTTCGGCGTTTTCGGGGTTATTGGCGCTTTTCAGCGCCAATTTTTGGTTATCAGCGCCTCTGTTAGTTATGTATTGGCGCCGATAAGCAGAAATCAGCGATTTTCGGTGCCGAAAATTGCCGATCTTCGTCGCTAGACAAGCACCATAAAACCGGATCGCTGTTAACCGAGCCTGCCGTTAACCGGGGACTGCCTGTAGGCGGTTGGAGACCAGTCATCAACCTCTCTCCATTGAAACAGTTTGTTTACCAGACCTGCTTCAAGATGAAAACCGTTTGTTCAGTGTTAGATTTCATCAGAGAGGGCAACCATGCTTTCGTGGGACCTAAAGGATGCATATTCCCAGATATCCATTTGTCAGAACTCTCAGAAGTACCTCCGCTTTACCCTCGGGGGGGATGGTGTTCCAGTGCAGGGCACTTGGTTTCAGGCTCTCACTCCAGTCTTCACGCTAATTTCTGCTTGGGCCCATTCGAACAGGATATGTCTGTTGAGGTACCAGAACAGTTGCTTAGTCCTGGTGAGCTCATTGCTGTAGTTGCTTTGGGACAGTGATTGTCTCCTTGGGTTTTGTCACTTTCTCAGCTTGGTGAGAAACTTTGAGTAGTTGGATCTCATGCCCAAGCAGACAGTAAAGTACCCGGGCATACTGATAGACATGGCAACAGTGAGAGTTTTCCTTTCAGACTCTCGCATCAGCAAGTTCAGGGAGGTAGCTCAGAAGGTTCTGTCTACTCAGAAATAACCTTCTTGGCATTGGCAGGTCATTCTGGGTCACCTGTTGTCATTGGAGAGACTGGTCCCTCATGGGCAGCTTCACCTCTGCTCTCTTCAGTGGCAGTTAATGGAGTTCTGGTCTCTGGAGAGAGACCTTCCTTTCTTTCCTGTTATTCAGTTTGAGGAAGTAAGGAGTGACCTAAGTTGGTGGCTGGATGACCTCACAATAGGAGTGCCATTTGGCAACTCCCCCTCCAGAAGTGCTCCTGTTTTCAGATGCATCCATTGAGGTGTGGGATGTACACTTGGAGGAGGAGTTAATATCAGGTATGTAGGACCAGGACAAGCACTTCCACATCATTATCCTGGAACTGAAGGATGCATTTCTGGCCCTTCAGGATTTTTCGAATCAAGTGATGGGGCACTCTGTAGTGTTGATGAGCGGCAACACCACGGTAGTAACATATCTCAACAAGCAGGGGGGACTGATGTCCTTCCCGCATCATTGGTTGGTAGTGCAGATGCACAAGTGGGCAATAGCTCACTTGGTAGAGCTGTCATCCAGGTGCATTCCAGTACCCAGAATGTAGTAGCAGACAAGCTCAGTTGCCAAAGCCAGGGACTGAATGGTCTTTGCATCCAGGCATTGCAGAGACTTCGAGCTTTGCGGAGCTCCGAGTATAGATCTGTTTGCCACCTGGCACAACAGGAAGCTTCCAGTATTCTGTTCAGTAGTGGTGGACCCATGGGCTGCTATGGAGGATGCCGTCTAGCACCTAAGGGACAATCAAGTAGCCTACACCTTTCCTCTATTTTGCTTGATTCGTCGGGTAATCAACAGAGTGCTGATTACCCCGAATCTCAGGTTGACTTTGGTGGCCCCCAAGGTTATCATAGGCCAAGTGGTATCCTGACCTACTAGCTCTGTTATCTGAGATCCCAAGAGAAATTTCTCTGTGGCACAACCTTTTGTGTCAGCTGCACATAAAGGTATCACCAGGCCGTAGAAGCGCTGGTACTTCATGCCTAGAGACTATCCAGCATCTCCTACAAGCAAGAGGTTTTTCTCGCTGCACTGCAAAGATGTCTGGATACCTTTGGAAATCCTCAGCAGCTGTGCACCAGGGGGAATGGGCTGTCTTCTGTAATTGGTGTTGTCGACTAAGTCTCTCTCCAATCAGAGCAACTTTTCATCAGGTAGCAGACTTTCTCATCTTTCTTCGCTGAGGGAAGCTTCTTTCTGTCTCGGCCATTAAGGGCCACAGGTCTGCCCTAGCCAAGTCCTGAAGTTGAAAGGAGACGATCTCTAGTCCTTGTGGGAGATCTCCATGCTTCTGAGAAGCTTCAAACTGTCTTGCCCACCCAGAGAACTCAGGCCCCCTGGGTGGCCTGTGACTCTTATTCTAAGGAGCCAGACTTGTACCTCTTATGAGCCACTGAGATAATCGTCAGACTGGGATCTGATCCTAATACTCTTTTCTTATTTGCCATGGCTTCAGCGAAGAGAATAGTTGAGCTTCATGGCCTCTCTGATGTTAAGCACTCGAGGGGATGGGGATCAGTTATACTCAAGTTTATCCCTGAATTTGTAGCAAGACTCAGAATCCGTTGTTCCTTGACGTCAGGTTCAAGTCCTTTTTCGATCCTCTCCATAGAGAATTTTGTTGGTAGTAATCCATATGCGATGCTACTGTGGCCAGGTAGGGTGCTGCAGTACTGTCGTAAGAGAACTCGACAACTCAGGCCTGGGTGTCAACACCTCTTTTGTTAGTACTGGCTCTTCCCAGAAAGGGGTGTCCAAGAACACAATCTCTTTCTGGCTGCACCAGATGATTAAGCAGTCTTAGGCCTTGTCTGGAGAGGAAGATGGATACGGTCTGGGTGAGAGGTCACGGGGCCAGGGGCATTGCCCCGACCCTTGCATTCCAAAAGTACCTGTTGGTTCAACAGGTGCTACTAGCTGGGGTGTGGTTGTGCCAGACTAAATTCACCTCATTATCTTCGGGACATTGTCCACAAGTCCTTGGACAAGTTTTCCGTGGGTCCTGTGGTGGCTGCCCAACAAGTTGTGTAGTTCACCCAGCTCCCTTAAGGGGGCAGGTTGTATCTTGTCTGCAGTATTCATTGAGCAAGTGTTTGTGTGCGAGTGACTGGTCTCATCCCTTTTCTCTTCACCTTTTTCTTGCTTTGGGCAAAGAGTCAAGCTAAGAGCCGGTATGTGCTTCATGGACAAGGATTGCAGGTGAATTGTGCAATGGGGTATCCTGTCCATCATCTTTGTTTTATATATTGGTCTGTCCCTCTCTCTAGACAAGGGGAGAGACAGACAAAGAAACAAGTCTGTTGGTTTTAATAGCTTGTTTTGTTGTCTCCGACACATACTAGTTCTTGCAGCCTTCACCAGGTAAAGAAAGGAAACTCATTACTCTATGAATAGAAGAAGTTAAGGACCTTGACTACTGGGAAAGACTACAGTTCTTAAATTTATGTAGTCTCGAAAGGAGAAGAGAACGCTACATGATAATCCAGGCATGGAAACAGATAGAAGGAATTACCGAAAACATCGTGGAGCTAAAATATCAGAAAGAGCAAGCAGAGGTAGATTAATAGTGTCCAAAACTATACCAGGAAAACTAAGGAAAGCACACAGGACATTAATCCACCACGCACCAGCATCAATAATGCAGCGTCTATTCAGTGCGCTACCAGCTCATCTGAGGAACATATTAGGAGTGAGCGTAGATGTGTTTAAGAATAAGCTCGACAAATATCTAAGATGCATCCCAGACCATCCAAGACTGGAAGATGCAAAATATACCGAAAGATGCATTAGCAGTTCTCTGGTAGACATCAGAGGTGCATCACAGAGGGACCTAGGGCAACCCGAACGAACTGTAAGGTCTGTAAGGTAAGGCCAGAAGTCTAGCAGTTGCAACATCTCAAATGTCCAACAAGCTAAAGGTGTGGGATACCTTCCTCTGCTCTGCTAGACTAGGAGGGTGTTTCCCAGGTGGATAGAACCAACCAGTCGGTTCAGAGTACCCAGATTCCTCCCACCAATGGGTAATTCTATATAAAGAATGAAGATTTGTATTTTTGTAAGAACAAATAGCAGATTTGTAAAGTAATTTATATTTTTCCTAACATACAAACCTGAAGTTTTTTTACATGAGTGGCCCACCTCAGCCACTGCTCACTCTGGTACCTGGGCCAGAAATCAAAGTGGAGTATATATAGTCAGGTGGGCGAGTCTTCCCCCTACCTGTGGATAGGTAACGGGCCATTCCAGCTCGCATTCACAAGTTAAATTTTATGTAAAGAACTTTGGGCTTGTATGTTAGGAAAAATACAAATTACTTAAAAAATTTGCTCATTTTACGTTAGTGCTGTTACATCGGAGTCTTCTCAACTGTCTCTTGGTGATTTAGGTAAGATGTGCCTGGAGAATGCACTTCTTAACAATCTTGTGGTGTTATTTAGTGTGATGCCACAATCTGGTGTGTTGTTGGCATGATGCCACAAGATTGTCCACTTTCTGGCGCCATCCTTCCCATGTTGTTAAGGGTTTTATTGGAGGGTTTGGCTTTTGTTGCCTCAACTTTTCTTCTGCATGGCAGACAAGGAACATCATGTAGAGGAATTATCCTATGTGTTTACGCAGCTCATTCATAGTTGTGTTTTCCTCTGTTATCATTTGGTTGAGGAATTCTCTCTCTTTCATTCTTGAGTACATTGGCACCTGTGAAGTCTGCGATTTAGGCTGTTTTCACTACAGTCTTGGTTAGAGCATGATTTAAATTTTGTTTCATTCTGGAGCATAAGGCTTCAGTCATGAATGCAAGTACTTTTCCTTCTTCTTATATGCTGTTGCACAGGGTTGCTTTGTAGGTTTTTGGTACATTGTTGTTGCTAATCTCCTTCCCTTTCTGGATTTTTTGCAAAAATATGTAAAAAATTAAGCATGTTCTTTTATCTTTGGGAGGTTGTTCTGTATAAGATAATAGTAGGGCATAATTTTTGTTGGAAAATTATTAAAACTTAGGAAGATATTAAACTTTGAAATATGTCATGTTTACATTCCCGAGTTAACTTGTGTCATAGATTACACTATTTGCATGCTGGGGAGGAGTTGCCATGTCCCATGCGAGGAGATGCACCATGCATAGATCTGACATTTCACCATAGTGTAAAATTTATGTTTTTATCACAAAAAAAAATATTTTTTATCAAAAGTCTTTTTGATCCATGAAACAACTAGTTGAGGTTTCAGGGTTACTGGGAAACAGTTGCCGTATGTCATTTTTCGGAAGAATGTACTTTTTTCACATGCAGACTTGTGATTTTTTTTATAAATAGTTTGTAACAGATATACTGTAATAAGGATGCCTTGACCCATTAAGCAGCTTTGTTCTAGTTGTAAAGCTATGAAAAAAGGCCACAGAAAAGCGAAGAATAAACTAGAAAAATTTGAGTGAATGCGTAAATGTAAGCAATGCTGCCGAAAATATGACACATACGTGTTATGCAAACGTTGCATGAACATTTGTGTGTTGTGTGTAACACTTTTTTTCACCGGCATTGCTTACACGTTTCCACATTCACTCAAGTTTTATTTAACTTCATTTCAGTTGATTCTGAGGATTATCACACCAGAGCCAACTGAAGCTCATGAAACTTATGAAGCTTATGAAACATGAATGTAAACATTGGGCAAGTTTCAAAATAATATTATGAAATGAACTGAAAAGTTAATGGTTGAGATGAAATTCTCTTGTGTACTGTTATATGTGCGGTAATCATATTAGAATCATCTAATAAAGAAAAGCTAAGCAGTGACATCATCATCGTTGAAATACCATTGTACGTGTAGATTAAATATACACACACACAAGTAGTTGATGAAAAATCCTTAATTACAATAAAACAGTTGATTAATTACTTTTTGGTAGTGTTCTTAAAATGAATTTGTTTTGGACACAACTTCGTTGAGAAATGCTGTATGTACTAAATATGTAAACATCAAATTTCATGGACACACACACAGTTTCCACGATATGAGAAATCAGTGATCATAAGAAAACAAGATTAATAATAAATATATTTAAATAATGTTCATAATAATAATAATAATAATAATAATAATAATAATAATAATAATAATAATAATAAAATACACATTGGTAGAGCCCAGTCTGAAGCGCAATATGAATGATCCAATACTTGGCGTAATTCAGGGTAAGGAGATACAGTACAACAATGAGTAAAAAAGGCAAATTCATCGAATTATAAGTAAAATAAATGAATTATAGTACAATATGGTAACATCTGATAAATTTACTGTATAAAGTTGCATTTATGGCGATAACACCATGATAAGTTTTGAGTAAACACAGGTAGGCTAAGGATTAGCCTGTAGATACCTATATCTATCATATTGTGTATTGCATACAAGTAAAAAAAAAAAGGTTTTGCTTTTATAAGTAAAAGGTTTTTTCATGTATGTAGGCAAAATAGTTAAAGCAAAGTGATACCCATGTTATTCAGTAGACTACTGTACGTGCAGTGCACCTACCATATTGTGTGTCATTTATGAGAGAGAAGGTTTTATTTACAAATAAATTATACAGCATTATTTTTTGAAGATATGAGTAAATAAGCTAGCTAATTGCCTTTTGCATCAGGTTCAGTTTAAAATGTGATGGTTGTTGTTTATAAGCTTATTTAGTGTTCACAGGTATGCCGTATTTAGAAGGTAGGGGGGAGTAAAGTTACAGAGTTGCCATTTTACATCCATAGAGTTTTCTTTGACCGTATGCAGCTGTTGACCGTATGTGGCAGGGCCGTAGTTGTATTATTGTAAATAATCAGAGGACTACTGTATACTGTATATGTATATGTGGATATATTTGGATATACAGTATAATTGCATATATGTTTTGATAATAAGAAAATATCTTTAGGGCAACTTGATATAAAATCATTAATTATTGTTCTTTGAGGCTCAGTCTAGCAAATCTCTTCTTTAGAAAGAAACAGGGAATTTGTTCCTACATAAATACAAACCTTCGGTCTTTACATAGGATTTAGCTTGCGCACACAAGTTGGAATGGCTATTCAACTTTCAGACAAGGTCATTAACTACTGGCGGTAGGGAGGAACCCCCTGCCCACTCGTCGGTCTGCACTCCACTCTGATTTCAGCCACCATTGTGTGAAGACGTCTCTGTGCTTCTCTGCCCGATTGCCACATGCTGTCTTTTGTTTTTGTTTTTTCTGTTGATATATTTTTGTGTGATTGTTGTTTGTGTTATATACTGTACAGTACTGTAATACCTCGAACTTCATGAGGTTAGGTTCCAGAACCCGTTGCAGATCAGGAGGAATCGTGAATGTTTGGTTAAAGTCACTAAAAATGCTAATAATGCCTATTTCTAGAGTTTAAACCCTAAATATGATCAAATCATGCTCCCAAAGCACTTTAATTTCAACTTAACCCTTAACGCCTATTGGACGTATCATCACGTCGACTAAAATTGTCTGTTGGGTGCCGAGTGGACGCACCCGTGACGCCGACTACAAAAAATTTCAACCTTTCGGTCAACTTTGACTCGACCGAAATGGTCAAAAAATGCAATTGTAAGCTAAAACTCTTACATTCTAGTAATATTCAATCATGTACCTTCATTTTGCAACAAATTGGAAGTCTCTAGCACAATATTTCGATTTATGGTGAATTTTTAAAAAAACTTTTTCTTACGCCCGCAGGCGGTAACTCAGCGAAAAATTTCATAAATTCTTTTCGTCATTTTGTCGTAATTTTTGCACTGTTCTATATTAGCTGTTACATAAAGTTTTATATAAGAAAATGTGCGCAATTTCATGTACAATACAGCAAAATACAACCCATGGTTGTAGCTTTATCAGTTTGGAAATATTTTCATATAAACCACGATAACTGCCAAAATTTCAACCTTCAGTCAACTTTGACTCGACCGAAATGGTCAAAAACGCAATTTTAAGCTAAAACTCTTACGATCTAGTAATATTCAATCATTTACCTTCATTTTGCAACCAATTGGAAGTCTCTGCACAATATTTCGATTTATGGTGAATTTTGAAAAAACTTTTTCCATACATCCACGCCAGAAATTCTTTTTCGTCATTTTGTCGTAATGTTTGCACTGTTTTATATTAGTCGTTACATAAACTTTTATATATGAAAATGTGCGCAATTTCATGTAGAATACAACAGAAAATAACTCATGGTTGTAGCTTTTATCAGTTTTGAAATATTTTCATATAAATCACAATAACTGCCAAAATTTCAAGCTTGGTCAAATTTAACTTTCGACCGAAAATGGTAAAAAACGCAATTATAAGCTAAAACTCTTACATTCTAGTAATATTCAATCATGTACCTTCATTTGGCAACAAACTGGAAGTCTCTAGCACAATATTTCGATTTATGGTGAATTTCTGAAAAAAAATTTTTTCCTTACGCCTGCGCTGTAACTCGCCGAACATCTCAGAAATTCTTTCGTCATGTTGTTGTAATGTTTGCATCGTTTTATATTAGTCGTTACATAAACTTTTATATATGAAAATGTGCGCAATTTCATGTAGAATACAACAGAAAATAGCTCATGGTTGTAGCTTTAATCAGTTTGAAATATTTTCACATAAATCACGATAACTGCAAAATTTCAACCTTCGGTCAACTTTAACTCGACCGAAATGGTAAAAAACGCAATTATAAGCTAAAACTCTTACATTCTAGTAATATTCAATCGTTTAACTTCATTTTGCAATAAATTGGAAGTCTCTAGCACAATATTTCGATTTATGGTGAATTTTTAAAAACATTTTCCTTACTTACGTCTGCCGGTAAACTCGGCCGAACATCTCAGAAATTCTTTCGTCTCGTTGTCGTAATATTTGCACCGCTTTAAATTAGTCGTTACATAAAGTTTTATATATGAAAATGTGCGCAATTTCATGTACAATACAACAAAAAATAACTCATGGTTGTAGCTTTTATCAGTTTTGAAATATTTCCATATAAATCACGATAAATAGAAAAAATTTGACTTTCGGTCAACTTTAACTCAACCGAAATGGTCGAAAACTGCAATTGTAAGCTAAAACACTTACAGTCTAGTAATATTCAATCAATTAGCTTCATTTTTCAACAAACGGGAAGTCTCTAGCACAATATTTCGATTTATGGTGAATTTTTGAAAAAAACATTTTTTTACGTCCTCGCGTTACGAATTCATGCATCATTTTGTGATAATATTTTCTCTGTGTTGCTTTGATCGTTTTAAAATTTGTTATATACCAAAATCATCGCATTTAGTTGTACAATACAGCTAAAAAAATTAACTCATTAGCTTTAACTGTTTTGCTTACAGCGATTTGCATACAATTATATTTGAGTTTTTTTTGCTGTCATATATTCCAATATTTATATATGATAATGATATTTTTCATTTCTGATGGTTGCATACTAAACTTCAGGCAATGACAGAAAAAATGAGCCAAAATGAACTCTTAATCTTAAAAACTAAGCGTGCTGTGATTTTTGAAAAAACTTTTTCCGGCTTCATTTTCTAACTCACCAAACGCTGCCGGCATACGGGAGACGTTTTTGTAAATAGGGCTTCGGCGTTAAAGGGTTAAAAAGTTAGCTAAATACATTACCTTAAAAAAGAAATAAATGGTTGACGTAAAATTAGAGTACAGTGGGCCCCAGTATTCGTGGGGGTTGGGGACAGCAACCACCCACAATAAGTTGAATTCCGCGATAAGTTAGTACCCCGTCAAAAAATGCTGATATCTGCCTATTTTAATAGTTCAAACACCAAATATACCTTAAACTAAAATGTTTATAACTGCCTATTTTAATAGTTCAAACACCAAATACTTAAACTATCATTCTAAAACACTTTAATATCATTTCAGAGTCATCATACAACATTACCCGTAAAAATATATGGCTTACAGCTACGTGTGAAAGCTAATCAAGTTCCTCCTATATTCAAGCACAGCCATTTTCTCTCATACAGTATTCAAGCTGTCCCTGTTCTTTTTACAATAGACAGGGGAAACATTGGGAATTCACAAGTAGAGTCAAGTACTGTACCTAAATATTTAAATATGCATTAAAAAAAATACCAAATTATAAATGCAATCAACAGTGATAAAATATTTGCTTGTGTACTGTACTGTGTTGTGTGCTAATCATACTTAGAATCAACTAAACTTGTGATGAAAATGGTACAGTAAATCAAAAAAAAAAAAAAAAAAAAAAAAGAGAGAAGAGAGAGAGAGAGAGAGAGAGAGAGAGAGAGAGAGAGAGAGAGAGAGAGAACTGAGGTAGGTTTACATCGATAAAATGAACCAGGAAACAGCTGTTTTGTGATTTTTGAGGGATTTTACTTTAACAAAGTGTGTTAGTTTACCTTTGTATATACCCATTTTACTGTAATGTACAAAATTAAAAATAATAATTCCATTAATACATTCATTTCTTTTAGCAACTAAAAAATTACTTTTCTAATTTTTTCGGTAGTAGGCTCAATCAGCTGATTCTTAGAACGTAAACATTACAGGTGGCTAGACGATGGTTTTTTTTATACATATTATGGTGATAATAGGTCAGTATAATAATACACTATAAATGGATTCAGTAAGAAATAACATTTTATATTGCAATACACTCCCTGAACACCTGAATTAGCCCTGGTCACTGACCAGCCCGAACTATATCCCCACAATTTTACCCACAAAGTGGGTAATTAACTGTCAGCGCTACCAACGCTACAGGGAAAATCTTGTCAAATGAGTCACCAGAGGTACCGTTGACAGCGCTGCTGCAAATACCGGCCAACAGAGGCCGACATCCCCAATTGTTATTAGTTTGCTGTGCTGCGTGGGTGTGTCCCACATCAGGCGAACTTTTGGTCATTTAGCCCAACCCCCATTTAAAGAATTTGGACACCAGATTACGATTTTGGACTGTTTTTACCGTCTTTTCTCCTGGATTTATATTTTATTGACTAGATTTGGAACTTCTCTCCTGGTTTTGACTTTGGATCGGTACTTTGGACTCGATTGGATAAGTCAGACAAGAAGACGTCGCCATCTGCTAGCGCTGCTGCTTCCACTTTGTCTACATCTTTGACGACCGAGCCTTCTACTGCTGGAGATGCTGCTGCTCATCGGTCCTGCACGTCGTGCAAGCGTAGGATGAGTACCTCAAACACGATCAACATTCTGTTTGTATTTTATGTACGAAGGTTCAGTGTAGTACCAGTCAGAGATGTGACGAGTATAGGTCTTGGTCAATAGATCAAATGGAGGATTATTTGAAACACAGAAACTCCTTTGCCTCGAAGAGTAAGCGCAGGTCAGGATCAGCTGTAGGGTTACAATCAGTAGATAGGGAAGAGTTAGATTCAGAGTTATTCAAGAAGTTAGAGGACAGTTTATCATCCAGTATGTCTAGCCTATTTCTAGCCTGCTGAGTAAGTTAATAGAGAATAGAGATAGTGATAGTAGTAGCATAGTTGATTCTAACTTCTTTTTCAGCCCCTTGCCTGTTCCAGAACCAGCCCTAATGGGTGCCGGGGTCATAGAGAACTGCAAGCCTCGAAGGTAGGTTCTGGCCCCCCCCCGGTGCGGAGCAGGCAGTGTCGGCAACAGATTCCCCCCTTCCCACTCAAGGGGTAAGTTATGAGGTTGATGTAGAGTTAGGTAAGACACAGACGAGTAGGGAAAATAGGTTAGGAAGTGCTCAGGAAGAGAAGTAGAAGGCGCAGTCTTCTTCGGGTTTGGGTTCGGTTGGGGTTTCTAGTGTGACAACTTCGTCTTGGATCCATCTTTGGTTTTATTTCCTGCTTTGAGTTCTTTACAACAGAAGGTTTGTAAGTACGTGGTTTGTCGTTCGGATGTGGTTTCGGGTCTGTCGGGTTCGGTACTGTTGGAGAATTTTCTTGGGTTTGCTAGTGATGTCTGTCAAGATTATGGCCTCTTCTGCTGCTTCTGAGTTTTCCTTTTTTCCCGGATTTCATCTAAGCCTTCTTCCAATGTCTTTACACAATCTTCTTTATCAGGTCGCTCTTCGGAGTCTTCTCTTGCTCATTATATTTTCTTTGCCATTAAGTCAGCAGAGCAAAGAATTTTCATTGGTTAAATCCTGTAATGTTGGAGTTTTCAGTGGCTCCCTCTCTCTCTTTGGGGTTGAGGCAAGGTGTACCTTTGGCGGGGCAGTTTTCTTTAGCATCTTACATGGGTCCTGTAGTTTTCTCAGGCTTCTGGTCTAGATACTTCACAGGTGGTTGCGGAGTCTTCCACAACTCCGTATTTTCATCCTTTACTGGGTTTAAAATGTAATGTGTCCACCGCGGTTCTTGCAGATGCTACGGCATTGGCATTTCGCCTGCATCATCGTTGAGTGTATCAGTACTGATGGTGTCCTCATCATCTCCTTTTCACTAGAGTAGCTGGTAATTTTCCTTCTTCGGTCCCCATTGGTTCCGCAGCTCATAGCTTGTCCTGAGAAACACCTCTGAGTACTGGACCAGTTGATATGTTCTCCACTTGTCCAACGTTGGCGGTAGGTGCTCCAGTGGTTATTCGAGTGTGGCTGCTTTCGTTTCTCCTTCGACTTCTTTCTCAACTTTTGCCGCAGCTATTTCTATTCCTCCTTCTAAGGTGTTCAATGTGGGTTCGGCTTTGGTTCCAGGTCATCAGGGAGTTCTTCCTCCCTCTCCCTTTATCAGTGTGACTTCAGCTCCGGATACCCTTCCTGGTGCAGTGTTGGTTCATCTGGCATTGGTTGGATTGGGTGTTGTGGCCTCTCCGTTCGCAGGGGTGGGCGTTTGTTGTACAGGTGTTACGCCATCATTGCTGGGTGGTGCAGGGTTTGCGCAGTTGAGTGCATCTGACTGTTTTGTCATCAGCTTTAGTTGGAACTTGGTACAGGGTTTGCGCAACCAGGTTACAGTTGGCTCAGGTATGATGGGGTCAGGTATGTCGGGTGTTGATCTCGCACATCCTGGTGTAGCAAGTTCTGGGTTATCGGGTGCAGCTCTTGCGGGTGGTAAATCTGTCTCTTTTCCTGTCCCGGTTCAGTCGGACCAGTCTGACAGAGAATGCTCTTTTGAAGAAGAGGAGCAGGTACCAGATATAGGTTTTTTCTCCAGTGAATGAAAGTGAGTATAAGTGTGTGGTGGACTTTATCCATTCTCTCTGTTTGCAGTCCAGGCTCCTGAGGAACCTACACAACCAAACCAAGCAATGTTTGAATCTTTGTATGTAACTAAACCAGTAGTCTCCCGAACATCAAGTAAGCCGGTCTGGTTTGGCCGATTCGGGCAGGTGTTGAGGTAGGCAGACTCTAGGTTAGCTTCTCTTATTTATCAGGTCAGGTAGACAGGATTCAACCTTGCTTCCTAATCGGAAGGGTTTCTATAGGGTAGCGGGTAACCCTTCTGCCGGTGTCAGAGTTCCTCTCAACAAATCTGTTGAGGCTCTTCTCTCTCGGGTTCCTTCATCGAATTGTTTGGTAGCAGTTACATCTCGTGAGGCTTGTATTTTGGAGGACACTTTTTGCAGCCAGTCTGAGGCCTTGTCCCACTCTATGTGTGGTTGATGGGGTTTCTCAAACAAGATGGATATACTCCCTCCGATACTATACTGTTTGATAACCTCATCACTTCAGTTTTGATGGGGTTGGCATACCAGGCTAACATTTCGGCTGGCTGTACAACATTCTTTGGCAAGAAGAGGAGGCTTCTTTTTAAATCATCTTCCGCCTCACTATCCGGATATTATAAGAGGGTTCTGTTGAGGGCGCCTTTTTGCGCTCTGCAACAGTCTTTTTAGAGAGGAGGATGTCTCCTCCATGGTCAATTTCGTGTTGTCGTCGTCAGCAGTAGCGTCACAGGAGGGTATGATTCGTGTGGCTGTTCAGGGTTCAGGTGATGAGGCCAGCATGACAAACTTTGTTGCTTTCAACTCATGTCTCTGGTGTCGGCAATTATATATCGTCGAGGGTACAGAATGTTGAAGTATCTAGCCCTTGGCTGATCCTTGCCTCCTCTTTAGAGGAGCTAGTAAGGGCGAGGGACTTCTTATTGAATCTATGCAAGATTCTAGGAATTCGTCTAAATTTTGCCAAGCGTTGCCTGGTTCCAACACAATCTGTAACCTTTCAGGGATGAGGATTCTCTCTCTCTCTCTCTCTCTCTCTTTCCTTTGAGGTTTTTTTTCCCAACCCTGGAGAGGATCCAGTCGGTCCTTCAGCAATTAGAGGTGTTCCTGTCCAACAGGGAACAGCCGTTACCAACTTGGAGAAGCCTCTTAGGGAGAATGTCTTCTCGCTCTCTCTTTTAATTCCAGGGTCTCATCTCCGAATGCATTTTTCTTCAGGTATGTCTTGGGAATCGCTGGGACTTCCGCAGCAAAAACGCAGTTATAGTCTGGAGCGATTCTTGCCTGTCAGATCTTCTGTGGTGTTCAGAAGAAGTGCATCTGACACCCGGAAGGTCTATCAACTCCCCTCTTCCCGATGTTCATCTGTTCTCAGATGCCTCAGATCAAGGTTGGGGAGCAACCTTGGAGGAAACCCAGGCTTCGGGGCTCTGGAAGGATCGGGAGTGAGAGGAGTCAATAAATCTTCGGGAGCTCAGGGTTATAAAGGAAGCCCTCAGGTGTTTTTCAGCCCTCGTACGCAACACAGTAGTGGCTCTGTTTTGCGATAACGTAACTCCGTGTCGTATCTGAAAAACTCGGGGGGATCAAGATCAACAGAACTCAATACTATAACACATAAGAGTCCTGAGAAGGTAACACATAAGAGTCCTGAGAAGGTGCGAAGAGTGGAAAGTGTCTCTTCTTCCCCAACTTGTATCGGGGAGTCTCAGCGTACTGGCCGACTTGTTAAGTTGCTCTCGTCAGGTATTGTGGGGAGAGTGGACTTTGGCTCAGGAAGTAGTATGTCAGGTTCTCCTGAAGTGGCCAGCTTCTGTGGACTTTTTCACAACGAGATTAAACCATCGTCTTCCGGTTTATTTCTCAACAGTGGTGGACCCCATGTCGATAGGCACCATTGCAACGTTACAAAATTGGAATCACATGCAGGTGTATGCTTTCCACCATTCAGTCTCATTCATCAGGTAATCAGGAAATTGCAGGAGAGTGTCAAGACGTCTATTACTCTAATAGCTCCTTGCTGGCCCTACGCCCTTGGTTTCTGGAACTCCTAAGCTCCTTATGGAAGTTCTGATGTTCCTTCCCATGTGGAAGATCTTGTCAGACAACTGCATTTTCACCATTAACACCCAAACCCCTCGCGTGCTGAACCTAGTTGCAAGGCGACTGCAGAGCAAGCAGCTAGACAGGCTGGACTCTCTAAAGCTGTGTCTAGACAGCTTTCTTTCAGTTTGAGAAAGTCAACCCATAACCTTTACCAGGTCAGCTGGACAATGTACAGAAGTTGGTGTCGTAAGGAAGGTCATTCCATCTCTAAACCTTCCATAGCCAAAATAGCTGATTTTCTTTTATTCCTTCGGAAAGTCAAGGTTCTTTCGTATTCGGCTATTGCTGGATACCCCTCAAAGCTTAGAGTACACTTAGTTTCCATCTTCTCGAAAATTGCTAGTAGTAAGATCATCCAATCGGAAGTTCTAACGTTAAGACAGCTGATTAAGAAGGTGTTTTTTCTTATGGCTTTAACTACAGCTAGAAAGGTGAGCGAGCTTCAGGCAGTTTCTAGGCTGGTTTCCTAGGCGGAAAATAATATGTATTGTATTTGTCTCTTCTTCTGGAATTTGTGGCGAAGTCGGAGGTTAACCCTGTGCCTCGTTCGTTTAGGGTTCTTTATCTGCAAGGGCTCGTTACCAGCGATCCAGCGGAGATGTCCTTATGTCCGGTGCAAGCATTAAGTCTATTTATCAAAGGCTGAGAAACTCCGTCCGCGTCCACATACACTTCTCGTCTCTCCGCGGAATCCTTCCCGTCCGCTGTCAAAGAATGCAATTAGTTACTTTCTGAGGGAGATGATTTCCCAGCTGCTTCTTCGTCATCTTCAAGCTCTGTACTACCCCAAGCGCACAGTATTCGGAGTATGGCCACTTCATCTTCCTTTCTAAGGAATTGTTCAGTGTCTTCTATTCTGGAGGCGACTACTTGTAAGTCCGTCTCAGTGTTTACTTCCTTTTAGTTAAGACATGTTCAATTTGTCTCGTCGGAGGGTTATTCTCTTAGTCCATGTGTAGCGGCTAACTCTATTATCTAGGGTGCATTATTTAGCTGAGGTGGTATTCTCTTAATGTGGAGGTTCTTAGGTTAGCCAGGTAGAGGAATTCCTTTTAGTCTTTAGAATCTTAGGCAGCAGTAATAGTACACTTTTAAGTATCTGAGTCTTTGATAATTTCCCTACGAGAGTCCAAGGGGGTTCTCTAGTAGGCTAGGCTCTTCGTCGGCGCTGAGATACTTCTTCGCTCGTTGATCGTCGGGCCTTATCCAGAGGATCAGCAGCTCAGCACACTGCTTCATTCCCCTCCATACGTGAGAGGCTCTCAATAGCCACATGGGAGGTTCATCATACTCCTCCATACATGAGAGGCTCTCAATAGCCTCATGGGAGGTTCATCGTACTCTTCCATACATGAGAGGTTCTGAAGAGCCACATGGGGGGTTCGACGGACCAAGACAGTACTGACCTGGCTGATGGTCAAAGTATTCTCCAGCATGTCCCTTCACCGAAAGCATTGATTGATATGGTGAGTATATGACTAAACAGATATCCTATGCAAAGCAGATCAGTGAGCTACCATCTCTGCGGTTGTAAAAAGGGGGCGGCCGCAACCTAGATGGGTCTCCCTCCAGCATGTCTCTTCACCGAAAGCATTGACTGATATGGTGACATATATTTACACGTACATTTACATGTAGTAGGTTGATAATGAGTTACCGGCTTATTCTCCATTTACAGGTCGGGCTGAATTAGGTTGATCCCACCTGCATTAAAATTTTGTTAATTGGGCTGATTCAGGTGTTCAGGGAGTGTACTGCAATATGAAGTTTTCATAATAAAACTAATATTTTAATACTTACCTGAACACCTGAATGCTTCCCACCCTCCTCCCCATTTCAGTTTTTGATAGTGAGTGACTCAGTTGGGAATGTCAGCCTCTGTCGGCCGGTATTTGCAGCAGCATTGTCAACAGTACCCCAGGTAACTCATTTGACAAGATTTTTCCTGTAGCGTTGGTAAAGCTGACAGTTAATTACTCACTTTGTGGGTAAAATTATGGGGATATAGTTCGGGCTGGTAGTGACCAGGGCTAATTCAGGTGTTCAGGTAAGTATTACAATATTAGTTTCATTATGAAAACTTTATTTTGCTGTGTTTACATTAATACAGTATTATTTGAAAATTAGTAAATCATTGTAACATGTACATACGTATAAACACACTCATTATATGGCATTGTGAACTTCTTTTTGTATTTTATGTTTATGATAGGATTAAAGGATTGTATTTTTTGCATCGTAAAAACGAATCATGTTTTGTTGTATTTAGTCACGAAAATAACATGAAAGTACAGTAATTCCGAATATTGCTCTACAAAAAAAAATCCGCAAATTACAGTAGTGACTTTTCCGCCATTTAATTGGACTTATATTCCACAGAAAAATCCGTGACTAACTGAGCCACGAATGCTGAACTGCATTGTAACAGGGTGCACTGTATCACCTAATGGGTATTTGCCACACTAGCGCATTTACAGTAGGGTATACTATTGTTATCCCTTTTCACTGGCTGCTGTTTTGTACTCAGTAAGGTAAAACCAAGTAACGAATGGGACTGTAAACAATGCTGTGTTTTCATTGTCATTGTCATTGCTCTCATTTGTCAAAAAAAACGAAGGTCAATTCAAAAATAAAGAAAACGTGTGTACTGTACTGACTTTTTACAGGTATTCAAATTTAAAATTACGGAAATAAAATAAGTTGTTAAAATATGTGTGTGTGCTAACTACAAAGAGAGAGCAATGAAAATTTTGTGAATCCAGAAACGTGAATGCATGAGGTGTGACTGCGTACAAACCCCTCAATCACTTTAGCACTTCTGAAGAGGAAACAGGTGAGTTAGGTGCTGTCCAGGGAAGGACAGATTGTGCATTCGGTTTCTCTCTTTTTTAAGGTTGATCCTCATTTATTATCGTATGTCACACCGTGACATGAGTGTAATAAACAATCTAACTCGACATCTTTTTTCAGGTGTTACGGAGGCCGAGGGCATTAGAGAATTATGTGCCTCTTTAGGTCTCTCGGGAGAGCCGAGTGTCTTTTGAACCTAATGATCATGCTTAGGCTCGAGGGGCTATCTGGTATCTGCTCAGACTGTGCCTGAGATGACTTACTGGCCACGGCGTCTGCTAGCCGTAGGACTGCTCCTACTCCCTTGGTAACCCCTCATGCAGTATTGGGATTGAGTTCCCAGATACTGTCATATACATTAATCTCTGAGTGATATTCTCCTCTACACACAACATGTTGCCTAAGGCATGCTCTCCTCTACACACACACACATTGCCGAAGGCATGCACGACAAACTCAAGAAGAGGAGAAGGAAGTCATCATTGTTGTCTTTGTTTTCGTCTTTGTCGTCAAGTGCTGCCGCCTCCTCCCCCTTTTCTTTCGAAGCTAGCAAGCAGAGGAAGAGGAAGGTGCCTTATGTAAGGGTGCAACTGCTACCCAAGATTCTCCAGAACCCTGGTGTACTGGTACTGGCCCCGGTAGCCCACCTACTGGGAACACCAGTACTGGCCCCAGTAGCCTGCCTACCCAGTCTACTGGTAGCAGGCCCGGTCTCTTGCTAACAGTACCATGGTACCTCTTCTTCTATACCCAAGCCCACAGGTGCAACTGCTAAGTGGGATTCTTCAGACCCCTGGTGTACCAGAACCGGCCCCAGTAGGCCTCCTACCCGGGCCTTCAGTACCAGCCCTGGTCTCTCACTAATGGTACCGAGCGCATGGGTGCAACTGCTACCCGGGGTTCTTCTTCCATTGCTGACCACATGGGTGCTACCACTACCTGAGGTGCTGCAGACCCCAGGTGTACCAATGCTAGCTTCAGTGGTCCTTCTACCCAGGCCACCAGTACTGGCCCTGTGCTGGCACTGGCCCTGTGCCGGTAGTGGCCTTGGTAGCCCATCTGGTGGGGTTGGCAAGGTTTCTTGGGCTGTGGACCTGGTCCCAGCTGCCAATGCAAGCCAGTGGGAAAGGTGAGCAGAGAACATACAGGTGCTCCCTCACCCCTCTCCCACTCTTCAAGAGAATAGACCAGGGGTCCTGGTACAGTGTCCTGGTGACCAGCTCTGTCGTTCGAGCAGGGCAAGATGGGTCCCCCAAGGCTTCTAAGTAGGTTGAAGCACGCCTAAGGGACAACCCTTGCTCACATTTCTGTTAGCGAGACTGCTCTCCCTGACCGAGGCATGAATGTGGTTGCACCAGACTGCATTTACCTTGTATTATCTTCAGAACTTACACATAAGTCTTTGGACGCGCCTTTCCTTGGATCTTATGGTTGCTGCCCAACAAGTTGTGTGGTTCATCCAGCTCCCTTAGGGGCACTTGCATCTCATCTAACGTGTCGGTATGAGGGAGAGAATGTGTGTTTACGTGACGAGGGCATCCTGTCTTCCATCTTGTGTAGATGGTTTGGATGCATGTCTCCCTCTTTCTAGACAAGGGGAGAGAAGGATAGACAATAAAACATACCTGTTGGTCTTATTAGCAATTTTATTGTGTCCGAGACTTGGGTTCTTCAAGTCATTTTTCAAAGTAATGATGCAACTCATTACTTGAAGCCCAGAAGTCTAGCAGTTGCAACATATGTCCAACCAGCTAGAGGTGCAGGATTCCCTCCTCAGCTCTTCCAGACCAGGAAGGTATTTCCAGGTGGGCAGAACAAACCCAGTTGGCTCAGAGATTTACTCAGACACCACCCTCCAATGGGTAAGTCTCCTATGTAAAGACTGCAGGTTTGTATTTGTTTAGGAACAAATAGCAAATTTTTGAAGTAATTTATATTTTTCCTAACATACAAACCTGAAGGTCTTTACATTTATGGCCCACCTCAGCCACCTTACATTCTGATACCTGGGCCGAAAGGCAAAGTGGAGTGCAGACCAACGAGTCTGTAGGGTTTCCCCCATACCGTTGGTAGTTAACGACCTTGTCTGAAAGTTAAACTGCCATTCCAGCTCACATCTGCAAGCTAAATCCTATGTGAAGACCTTCAGGTTTGTATGTTAGGAAAAATACGAATTACTTTAAACATTTGCTGTACAGTATTGTGTTGATTTTTCAGTTTGCTCCAATTAGGAACAATGTGTTAGCAGATCAGCTAAGCAAAAGGAATATCACAGTTATGACAGAATGGCATCTGAATGATCAAGTATATCAGTTTCTGTAGAAACTTGAAAGAACTCCTGTGGTAGAGCTCTTGATGATGACTCACAACAGATTACCAGTCTACTGCTTCCCCTTCCAAGATCCTTAGACTGGCGCAATAGACGTTTTTCTGCAGGATGAGTTGGTTATGGACGCTTACGTCTTTCTTGTTGTGCGAGTGTTAGATTGTTCTCTGAACAAGCTGAGAGAATTCTGGAATTCTAAGATGTTTCCAGTAGTTTCTCGGTGACTGTAGAGAAATTGATTTCATGATCTATTTCCCTAAGCAGAATATCCACATGGAACTCTTCCTTTCAGGAAAGATCTTCTAAAACAACTGCATGTCATGAAGTTTTAAAAATTGCCAACACCCTAGATTACTGCATTGTCAGTATCAACCGTCTCTAGTAAACCTGAGGCTTTTGGTGTGTTTCAAGAGTCGATTCACAAGTTTACTAGAGACTCACTTCAAATAACTTCATAGGCAGTGGTCAGTTTATCAGTCCTGCTCAAGGTATTTCCTGCATTCACACCTGTATAGACAACTTAAGTTCATTAGTTTCTAAGTTACTCTAAAACCTGTTCCCCCTTAATGAGAGACTGCTGTGACGTAGTCGCATGGCTCCAGCATAGAATATTCTTTCTCATGCTGTAGATTTGTGACGGGCAAGGGGGTTTCTCGAGGGGAAATCATTCCCCTGTTTGACTCTAAATGTCTCTCTCTGTCCTCTTTTTCTTCTACTCCTTTTTTACTTCTTTCTCCAGCTTATTTTTCAATTCTCTTCCATCTTCCTATCCACCTGCTATGACTACCGCTTCTATATATGTATATGTATGTGTATGTATGTATATGTGTATATGTATATGCATATGTATATATGTGTATGTATATATGTATATTTTCCAACTCTTTGGCTTACATAGTGTGGATATTTCCACCTTCATTAAATTTCCTGTCTGTGTGAAAGGAAAGGGCATCATACCTTGGATTGGGGTTCATGTTCGAAGCTAAATGTGGGAACTCTGATTGGGAGCGTCACCCAATCCGATGATGTTTGGACCAGAAGGGTGTTAGTATGATGTCATATTGACACCCTGAAGGCGGAACTATCACTGAGATCAGCCTGTGGATTCCAGGGGTAGGCTGTTATTAGGGGTAGGACTCCCGGCATATTTTCCGGTATGCCCACCAACATAGTCAGAGTGGGGATGATTGTATTCTAGTAATAGTCTCGGTCCCAACAAGCGGGTTAGGCTTACACTTGTGCCTCTCTGGTATGTTCGTGCTATCCCTTTTTGGGTAGGGTAAGGGGTGGACATCTGGGAGTCAGTTCCTATTGGTGTTGTTAGCTGAGAAAAGGGCCCCATGAAAAGTCAATGGTGCCTCTTCAGTGTTCACCAACAGTTTTTTTTTTTTTTTTTTTTTTTTTTTTTTTTTTTTCATGGAAGGGCCCCATGTTGAAATTAGTACCCTGGGCCAAATGACAATCAGACACGGTTGACGACCCAATGCCAGGCAAGAAGGAATACAGCCAGGAATCCCAACAAAAGCATCTGGTTCCAGTATTGTCACACTGGAACCATTTGCAATAAAGAAAAGCAAGAAGTATGAAATAGTTCCTGGGGTCTTTGTACCCAACTCATATGAAAAATATTTAAATTTGAAGCTCAATGGTGACAATATTGATATTTTTGAGGTAAACAGGAAATTGTAAAATGTGGCAGACAACCGAAAATATCCTCAGAACAGTAATATGCTCCTGGTAGAGAGTATCTCCCCAGAGGAAAGCATGAAGTTGATGAGTTTGTCGGCCCTTGCTGGAGTTACGGTGGAGTGCACTCCCCACTCCAGCTTGAACTGCAGCAAGGGTTTGATTTATGCCCCTCAGCTAATGGGTTTCTCTGAGGAGAAACTTTCAAATGAATTGAAAGATCAGGGTGTAATTAAGGTGAACAGGATCACAAAGAAGGTGGATAGAGATCGGATACCTCAACCTACCTTGATATTGACCTTCAATACGTTAAGACTCCCAGAGTATGTCTCTGCAGCCTGGCTTAGATACAAAATAAAACAGTACATCCCGAGGCCCAGAAGGTGTTTCCACTGCCAACGCGTTTGGACACACCCTTCAGACTTGCCGGTTGAAAATACAAGAAAATCCTGCGGTTTGTGTCAACTGTGGAGATGATGAGCATGGTATGTGCACAAGGGAACCTAAATGTGTTCACTGTGGTGAGGGACATGCATCATCATCTCAACAGTGTGATATATATTTATTTGAAAAAGAAATTCAGGCATTAAGAGTGATGGAAAGGATAACTTTTAAGGAAGCAAGAGAGAGAGCAAAAGCTAAGATTGTAAGACCTGGTCTAAGTTTTGCCTCAGTAGTAGCAAAACTTAGAAACCAACAGAAAGAGACAAATAAAGTAACCAAAATAAGAAGCACAAAGGTAGAGTCAAAAAAAGAATCGCTGAAAAGACGCCTAACAGATTCATCAGAATCTATTGATGATGGTAATGCGAAGACAAGGTTCAGTAGAACCAACAAGGAAGATGTCAACTTAGAGCTAAGAAAATTGAAGTGTCAGTTGAGACACACCCTCCATCATCTGCCTCTTTGGAGGCGGGGCCAGCGCCCGGTGGCTGTGCCAGCTTCTGTTGGTGCCAGCTTCTGTTGGTGCCAACTCCTCTTTGGAGGACAAACCAGCAGATGCTGGTCCCCCAGCGCCAGTCCTTGCTGGTGCTTCTGCTTCTTTAAAGGCAGAGCAGGCTACTGCCAGCAATAGCAAGACAGATGAGGAAATCTCTTTAGAGAACACCTCTGCTCTCTCCGTCTTGATTGAGACGGAGAGAAAAGAAACTAAAAAACCCCTCAGTGTCAAAGACACTGAAGGAAAGGATGTTGGCTATATCAAGTTGGTTATTCCCCCCAAGAAGCCAACAAAACTGCCCATTAAATTGCCCTCCCCAAGTAGAGAAAAGAACCCTCCCAACCTTGTAAAAAGGAACCATACTGATGGTCCCAGACAGAAATCAATTCACTTCCATAATTCAGTGGAACTGTCAGGGACTCCGAGCAAAGTATGAGGAAGTGAAGCTTTTGCTCTATGAGCATTCTCCTGTTGGGGTATGTTTGCAAGAGACCATGCTAGGTGAATATACCCCTTGTCCTAGGGAATATGTTCACTTCAGAACTGAATTTGATTTGGAAGTGGGAAATCACGGTGGATCCCTCATCTACATCCGTCGAGATACTCCACACTACAAAGTAAAACTAAACACTCCACTTCAAGCTGTGGCTGTACGGATTAATTTAAGAAGGCAATATACTATATGTTCCCATTACATTCCACCCAATAGTCATGTCTCCCGAGAGGACTTAATATCCTTAATGTGGCAGCTACCAGAGCTATTTCTTCTTCTTGGTGACTTCAGCAGCAGACATCCATTGTGGGGAGATGTAACATCAAATCAGAAAGAGAATATGATGGCATCTATCGTAGAAAATGAAGATATAGGCCTTCTTAATACTGGAGAACCTACTCATTATCACATTCAAACTGGTACTGTCTCCTGCATTGACCTTTCAATTTGTAGCTCTAATTGCAGTGGTGATTTTAGTTGGAGAACAAGTGATGACTGGCATACCAGTGACCATTCTCCAATTATAATCAGCACCAATGATGGTCCACCTATCCCAAGATCACCACGATGGTGCTTAGAGAAAGCAAATTGGAAAAAATTCAAAGATTTGAGCGAGTTGGAAGGGGATGCCAAAGATTTCCCAAGTGTAGATGATGCCATCGATCTACTCAATGGAACTTTCTATACTGCAGGCTTACATTCAGTTCCTCGAAGTAAAGGACTTTTCAGGAGACGGCCAGTTCCATGGTGGTCAGAAGAATTAAGGCTGCTGCATCGAGCTACAAGGTCATCACTGACCAGGTGCCGTAGACATCGCACTGTGGATAATGTCATCACTTATAAACAGTGTAGGGCACGATTTCGAAAAGCTATGAAAGCTGCCAGAAGACAATCATGGGCAGGATATGTATCCTCTATTAACAGCAGAACACCAGTCAGCAGCATTTGGAAGAAAATAAGAAAAATTCAGGGTAAATTTACACCCAATCCTCCTCCAGTCCTTAAAGTAAATAATAATCATGCCACTGATGCCACAGAAGTTAGTAATATATTTTATGAACACTTTGCTCGAGTCTCTGAAAAATCAGATAGTTCCCCAGGACATCATTTCAGAATGATGGAAGAACAACAGGTACTTGATTTTTCATCAAACAAAAGTGAATCTTACAATATGCCTTTTTCTGAAAGGGAATTTGACTGCTTTAGCCAGGAGCAAGAACACTGCCCCTGGCCCAGATGAGATTCCTTATGAAATGTTTAAACACATTTCAAGGAACACAAAACTTTTATAATCAGCATTATCAATAGAATATGGGATGAAAGCAGCTACCCTAGCATATGGGAATTGGCAACCATGTTACCATTTCTTAAGCCTGGAAAAGATCCTCTCTATGCAGCAAGTTACCACCCCATTGCGTTAACTTGCTGTTTGTGTAAATTAATGGAAAAATTGGTAAATGTAAGGCTGATGTGGTATTTAGAGCACAACAATATCTTAACACCTTCTCAGTGTGGCTTTCAAAAATGCACTCCACACTGGATATCTTACTGCAACTTGAAACCTCTGTCTGTGAAGCATTTGCCTCCAAACAACACCACTTGACAGTGTTTTTGATATAGAAAAGGCATATGACACTGCTTGGAGACATGGAATTCTCAAGACAATGCATAATAGTGGTCTACGAGGAAAATTACCTTTATTTGTCAGATCATTTTTACATCGTAGGTATTTTAAAGTTAAAGTTGGCAGTACTTTATCAGAGAAAAGGTGCCAAGAAGGTGTTCCCCAGGGCAGTGTTCTCAGTGTAACACTTTTTGCTCTGGCCATAAACAGTGTTACATCTGTTATTCCAAAAGAGGTCTTAAAGACGTTATTTGTGGATGACCTGTCAATATCTTTTGCTGCCACCCGGATGACTGTAGCTGAAAGAAAGTTACAATTAACGATAAATAAAATAACAAGTTGGGCTGAGAAACAGGGTTTTCAAATCTCTGTAAGCAAGACTACTGCTGTCAACTTCTGCCGGATTAGGGAGTACATCCTGATCCAGACCTCTATTTGTATGGCCATAGAATCCCATGTGTAGAACAAATGCGTTTCTTAGGCCTAATTTTTGACAGCAGAATGACTTGGGTCCCCCATATCAAACATATCAAAGCAAAGTGCCTAGAAGCTCTACACATCTTGTAGGTGCTGTCTCATACCAGTTGGGGAGCTAGTAGAAATCTTATACTAAAGCTTCATAAAACCTTAATTTTATCAAAGCTGTCATACAGTTGTGAAGTATATTCTTCAGCCTCTCCATCTAACTTAAAAATTTTAGATTCTGTTCATCATTCAGGTATTCGTATAGCCACAGGAGCTTTTCGTTCATCACCAATATCTAGTTTGCTAGTTGATGCAGGAGAAATACCCCTTGAACTCTATCGTCAGTCATCATTACTTCGATACTGGTTTAGAGTGCAAAGACTTCCCAAATCTCTGGCATTTGCTGTGGCAAACAGAAATATTTTTAACAGTTTTTATGAAAATCATCCAAGGTATCCTACTCCTTTTAGCTATAAAATTAAAAAGATTTTAGAAGATACAAATATTGGAAAAATCCCCATACTTCCTTTTGTGTATCCCATTACTCCTGTCTGGAAGTTACCTGCTGTGAAATTCTGCAGGTACTTCAGTGGAGCAAAGAGGGATAAATCTGATGAGGAAATGAGGCAATATTTTTAGAGCATGCTTCAGAGCATATGGATACAAGATTTATATTTACCGATGGTTGCAAATCCAATGCTGGCGTTGGTTATGGAGTTTTTAGTGAATCTTTTAACTGAAGAGGTGCGCTTCCTTCAGTTGCTTCAAACTTTACAGCTGAGCTGTATGGCATCTTAGTAGCACTGGAGCATATTGCAACACTCCCAGTGTCTAGCTACACAATATTTTGTGACTCTAAAAGTGCCTTAGAGTCCCTGGAAGTCTTCAATACTGATCATCCCTTAGTGTTGAAGATCTTGCAGTGGATCTTCTTGCACCATTGTAGAGGAAGCGTTGTTTCTTTTTGTTGGGTTCCTGCCCATGTGAACATATCAGGAAATGAAAAGGCAGACCAGCTAGCCAAATTAGCAGCACAAATTCTGATACCCAGAAAATGTCCTGTTCCATATCGTGATGCATTCCATATTATATGGAAATCCATCCAGCAATTATGGGCACTTCAGTGGGACAGAGTAGGCCCCAATAAAATGAAAGAAATCACTAGTCAGACACACCCTTGGAAATATGACCTGATGCCAAGGAAGTGGGAGGTTGTATTGTGTAGATTACATATTGGCCATACATGTTTAACTCACGGCTTTGTGTGAATGGGGAGAATGAGCCCTTCTGTGACGATTGCTTGGTTCCACTGACTGTTAGGCATTTGCTGGTTGAGTGTCCCAGTCTGGTGGAACTTAGGAATCTTTTTTTATCAAATAGCAGTGAAGCAGGTGGTAATTATAACATGGCAAAACTGTTGGGAGAAAGTATATGTATTAATAATGTTTATCTCTTTTATCAAAGAAGCTGGTCTTCTCAAATATATTTGACAGCTGTACTGTGTTAGTATATATATATATATTTTTTTTCTTAAGTTATACTGTTTATCGGATCAAATTTATTAATAGTTCTTTTTAGCAGAATTTTATATATTTATTTATTTTAGTTAGTTTTCTTTTTTGTTTTTTCTTTTTAATAAAATTTATATGTAGTTCTGTTTAGCAGAATTTTAATTTTAATTTTTATAACACACTATAAAAGTGAAAATATCACATTTAGTATTCGGCGTCGGTGACCCTGGTAGTTGTGACGCCAGATAACCCACAATTAATCAATCAATCTAAAACCTGTTGATCTCAGCTATTAGAGGATACTGTATAGTTCAATGGTTTCTTGTGCTTTGTGTCACACTCGACCAGTCATTGCTTATGACCTGGATCTCAAGAGATCCTTAGGTCTTTTTAAATTGAGGTGCCTGAAATGCCATACATGTTTTTGGGGCCTGGATTAGGTTATAATTTTCTGTGAGCCATTTGAGTTTAGAAACAGCTTCAACTATGTCAACATGGTCTTGGTAGCCTTGGTACCTGTGGAAAATAAATGAATTCCAATAATGTTTTGCCGAATATTACCTTTTGCAATGAAGACATTAATCTTATGTTCTTGCCTTGTCTTTAAAGCTAAGGGTTATTTGCATGTCAAACTTGACCTCATTAAGGAGTAATGAAACAGGAACACTTCTATGCCATATACTTGTGAGGGCAATTACGTTGTACTTGGAATTCAGCAAGTAGAGGTGATATTAGTGCGATTTAAAGCAATTAGACGTGATATTAGTAACTTTGCGTGTAAGGAGATGAAGCACTTGTCAAAATGCTATTTCGGCAGATTAGAGCGTGAAAAGCATAATCCTGATATATTACTTTTGCTGAAGGTAATTTTTCTCAATTATTCTTGCTACATCATTTAATTTTGAGAGTAGGTGTTTGTAGAATGTAATTAATTCAGTGTTATGGAATTGTAATTCCAATTGTGCTGGCATTTCCACTTTTTTCCAAACCAAATAAAAGAGCAGCATTTTAGTCTCTTTCTTTAGTTTTAAAGCATTTTCTTGAGTTGTGGTGCATGGAAGTACAGTACAGTAATTGTATAGGAGTTTATATTTGTTTCAATATATATTATTTAAGTTTTGACTGTCGTTTGTTGGACTGTTGGATCCAGGCACAGGGGTCTCATTAGCACTGCTTCTACTGAGGCGGCTTCCTCCTAAAGGCTGCTCTTACCTTGCCTTATACCAGAGAACCGTACTCTCTGACAGTGATTCATCCACTTTCTGGCAGCAGTACAATCCAGAATGGATCTGAGGTCAGGTTAGAATGTTTTGGGTTTCAAGTCAGAGACCTTTACTTCACTAGTCTGACCCTGTTCTTGTCTCGCCACACTAACCCACCCTCCATATCTCAGTGTGGGAATCGGCTGTCTTTATTAATAGGTAAGACTCATCCCAAATAGTGTAAATTTTTTAAATCTTACTTCTCTATTATGACAGCTGTATTCCCTGTATCAGGCAGGAGGACTATAGAGTGAAAAAAAATTAATAGGATTATTCATTTGAACTGTCTATTGACCCATTTTGTTTGGATGAAGAGTTGGTTCAAGTGTCTCTTATTTTCCATTCAGTTTTTCTCTGCTGACGGTCTGTGTGGACGTGTTTGAGAGTCTTGTTGGTATTTTTGTTGCAGAGTTTGATTTGATTTAATATTAATTTGGCTTTGTTTGTTATGTAAGATGAGTATTCTGAAAGATAGCAAAACAGGATATGTACAGTAAGGTAAGAGTGTAACACTCATTGTTATAGCCTATGAAGGTTCCCATATGTGCATATTGTAGGAATAAGGATTTTTCTTTCAATGAGTATTGCGGTTATTGTTTTGACTTGCCAGATGATATTATGAATAATTATTTGAAGTATGAAGAGAGGTAAGAAGCTGACAATAGTATGAAAAGACAGCAAAGATATTCTTTTAAAGCTAGGATAGGAAATAATGATAGAAATAAGTGCTTTTTTGGTTTTCACAATCTGTCGGAGTAGCTCTTTCCCTCTTCCGGTGTACGTAGTAATCCTCTTTCTAGATGTTTTTCTTCACCACTTAAAGCTCCCTGTAACATGCAGGATATGAAGTTTGGGAAATTAGTGTCCTGTGTAACAAATCATAGGATTATGATTGAAAAGTTTTGGAGTTTACCGCCACTACACTTGCTTTATTGCCAACCCAAATGAATTGTTCTTTTTTTGGGTTCCCCCTTGTGGCAGAGGAAGAACCAACGCCCTCCCTCTCTTTTAGCCATAATTTAGCCAGGGCCCTGTGATACTCCCCTCGCTTATGGAGGTACAGGGAAGCAGGGTATGTTGGGGAGAGGAAGTGGTTTGAGCCCATTGTCTCCTTCCTCTGGCCAACCTGGTGTGAGTCGCCACAGCAAGAAGATAGCTGTTTTCAGACAACACCTCCCTCCTGGCATACCTAAACAATTAAGGGGGCACAAAGTCAGAATCTTTGCTTCTGATCATAAGTGGCACTTCCACCTGGATAAAGAAAGGAATCTTGCGGCAGGAAAAATGAACATTGTGGCCAATCTGCTGAGCAGGATGGATCAAGTTTTGTCATCAGAATGGATCTGCACCCACAAGTCTCCAAATATCTGTGGGATCCTTGCCACAAGGTTCTAGTATCACCTGCTGGTATATTGCTTGCAGGTTCAGGATCAGCAAGTTTGGGAAGTAGACGCATGCTGTTGGACTGGTTTTATTTGGACCTTTATGCCTCCCTCTCCCCCACCCTTTGGCTGTGATTCAAAGTGTTCTGGAAAAATTCTAGGTGACTGTGAATTCATGCACAACTTTGAAGACTCGATGGTATCCACACAGGGAGTGGTTCCTAGATCTGTCTCTGCTGATAGACTGCTTGAGACACTTCCCACTTCGGAGGGATCTTCTCATACGGCCTGGATGCATAAGTTTCAAAAACCTCCCCATGCTTCAACTTACTATGTGGAGACACTCAACTGTCTCTTGAAAGCAAAAGGTTTTTCTAGGGAGTGCAGAAGATCTGTCATTCAGAAGGCATTTGACTAATGCACTGTACCAAAGACAGTAGTCAGTCTGTAGAGCTTGGTGATGCTATTCAAAGAGGATGTCCTGCACTCGTACCTCTGTAAATAAGCTAATTAAGTTTTTTATTCATGCTACACTAAAGGTTCTAAAGGTTCATCTTTTCCATTTAGCATCTGTGTTAAGACAGTCTTGTCGGGATATTTCTTCTGACTAAGACATTAAGGAAGCCATCTGTTGCTTTCAAATCAGGATTCCCAAATCTTTGATGAAACCCCTGGGCTGGAACTCAGATGTAATGCTGAAGTATTTTAGTATGCCTCCATTTGAACCCTTAAACTCAATCTTCCTAAAGATTTGATGATAAGACTTCTTTTTTTTTTTTTTTTTTTTTTTTTTTTACTGATCTTGGCCTCCGTGAAAAGTCAAAGAACTTCAGGTCTTCTCCTGCAATGTGGGTTTTACTTCCTCCAAGGAACAGTCCTTAGCCTCTCTTCAGGGCAAATAATGAATTAAAGTCTCGGGGTCTTCCTCATTCTTTTTATGTCCCTGGTCTGCCCTCCTTAGTGCTAGATGGGGAAGAATCCTCCCTATGTCCCATCAGAATTCTGTCTCTATATTTGTAAAGGACTGGAGACCTCAGACACAATGTTAAAAAGCTCTTTCGTAGTCCTAGAAACCAGATCGATCATTGTCAAAGAATGCCATGGTCTTTTTGTTTAAGAACCAGGTCAAGGAAGCATGCACCAATGTAGACCCCTCTTTCTTGCCACTCTCAAAGGTAAGTTTCATGATGAGAGCAGTGGCAACTGCCTTCAGATTCTTCAAATTCTGTAGAGGATTAGAACTCGGATAACAATACACATTTTCTTTGAGAAAAAGCAAGTGTTAAGGAGGAACAGGATAGCCAGATGACTCTGTAACATTGCAGACATTATTATTCCCATTTTCATACAGAGGCACAGTGGAGCTTGTGGGAATTCATAACATTTCCTATTATCAGGGTTACTTAGCCATAGAATTACCTGAAATAAAATGAAACAGTTAGAAAATAGTGATTAACTAGTTTCAAAAGTATAAAAACAGCCATAATTTACAACACTTTGAAATTGAAATATGTGATGATACAGTCACCACCCTACTTATGGACATCCATGTTACAAACATTTAGAGATACAAACAGACAGAGTCACAAGTTAAAATTGTGTTTGGAGCACTCGCCTTTGTCACCCCTAAGTTCACATTTTGCTTCGCGCCTGTTCTGCTAGTAAGAATTTTGCAAAGAACAGAAGAACACAAGAAGAGCCTGTTCCTTTAACCCCCTCCCTGATTATACAGAGTATTCTCATAACTGGTGTATTCTTACAGTCACGAGAATACTTGTTCATACTCATTAGATATTCCTTCTTATTTCTGTCTTCCTGATTTAACTCATTCTTTGATGAACTTCTGTTTTCTATATTTCCTCTCCCCATAGGAAACATGTAGTATACATTTTTTTCAATAGATGATGGTGTGCATTGTTTATGTGAAGTTCCAATGTCAGATGCTGCTCCTGCAAAATTCTCTTCAAGTTCATAACTTTCAAAGTATGAAAAAAATACTAAATTTTGAATGTTGCATGAACCAAAATTTGATTTTCTTAGTTTTTACTTTTCTAACATCCAAAGTAATTCTTTATAGTACTGCATAATTTAAAAATACAGAGAAAATAGTATACGTAATCTATGACTCCCGAGTTCACTCAGGAATGTAAACATAAAATAAAATTATGCACTACATATTGAAAACCAACTTACGAACAATTCAAGATACAAACAACCGTCTGGAATGTAACTCATTCGTAAGTTGGGTATATATTGACTGTATAAGGTGAAAGTACATGATAATTAAAATAAATGGCAGTATACAAAAGGGAATATAAAAACTAAAAATTAAATAACTAAATAAAAACTTACAAAAAGCAATGACTAAAATGAAATTATAAAGTTACTTAATTTTTTGTTTTTAGGTTCCTTATGCATACTGTCGCTTATCGTTTACGTTTACCATATATCATCATGTATTTTAGTGATTTTTTACTTTTAAACTAATGAACCTGGTAATAACAAATTAAAGTAGATCAGGCCCATTGTTGGAATATGGAATTCATTATATCAAAAGGAATAACAAGTAATTTTGGCTCATTGTAGAATTGATTGCTGTCATCTGACCCATGGATATTTGATGAATAGCCCAGACTATAGAGTTAACACTAAAAGGTAAAAAAAATTTTGTGAATGTCTGAAACAAAATCTAAACTTTATCATTAATAAAGACAAATTCTTTGGGCCAGCTCTGTGAGAGCTAGTAGATTAGCTCAGCTGTTTGGTTTGTTAGTTAATGTGACAGTAATACTGTAATGATATTGATAATCAGCTGTGATTTTCCCATTGACAACATAGGTATCCGAATGAGGAAACTCTTTTTATAATCCCTAAGTAAAAATTCATCTCTTGGTTTTTCTGCCTTTGTTTTCATTTTCATTTGGTAATTTTTCAGAGCAGAATAAGGTTGTGGTGTATTTGTAGAATAAAAGGATTATTTTGTTAATAACAGTAAACACCCCCATACTCGCATTCTCACGATTCACAGATTTCTCTATGGAACATATATACACATTATTCATGGAAAACTTGCCTATTTGCAGTATTTTTCACTGAGAAATATTCACTAAATATTCACTAAAGTATTTTCATATTTTCATGACTAAATGCCCTTCTTGTGATAAAACTATTAAAATACTTAGGTATAAGCATTTCTAGACAGTTTTTTGTGTTTGAACTATCAAAATAGGCAGTTCTAAGTGTTTTTAGAGGGTGGTTTTAAGTATTTGCAGATTTTAGCTACTCACGGGGATATGTGGTATGCATCCGCAGCGAATCCGGGGGCTTACTGTACAGTGTTTTCTTATACATACACCTCTGCCAACATTTTAATAATTTTCAATGTATTTGATGACTTTATGATTACAGTAATTAGAAATATGTGTGAATGTATTTTGAAGATTTTTTCATGAAGCAGGTTTTTACATTAATATTTGCATTGTGTTCAGCCAAATCTGATTAGCTATTCCTAACATATTAAATCTAACTTACAAAAGAAAGATAGAATAGAATTATGAAAAAACTCTATACATAACATATAGTGTAGTTTAAAATTGCTTGAATTAAAGCTTTATTTATTATGATGGTTAGTAGTTTGTTTTAATATTGTTCCAAAAATTCAGTCAAATTTTCGTTTCAGATATTATGTTTGTGTTACTGTATAATGTTATTCCTTTCAATTTAGGCACTATGTTGTTATTGGTCCTGAGCAGAGTCCATATGAAGGTGGCTATTATCATGGGAAACTTGTCTTCCCTATGGAATATCCATTCCGACCGCCTAGTATCTATATGATAACTCCATCAGGACGTTTCAAGACCAACACAAGACTCTGCCTGTCAATTTCAGACTTTCACCCAGACACATGGAATCCTGCATGGTCTGTAGCCACCATTTTAACAGGACTCTTGTCTTTTATGGTAGGTCCAATACAGTAATTGCCAATTTCCTTTCCTTTTTTGATGAGCTTGTTTATTATGACTATAATTTGGAAATTATTTGGAATGAATCTTACCTATTGTTAAAGTTAGCTTATATCTTTGCACCATTTGGTGCGATTGGCATTAAAAAAAAAATAACTCTTGGCTAACCCGCTAGGACTGTCTCTGTACAGTAATCACCTGTTTCCCACCAGGTGCTGCTGGAATGTTTATGTTCTTGTCAGAATTCTTCATGCTGTGTCCTTATGCAGATGGTGTGAATCGGTGTTAGTAATAATTTTGATTATTACTGGCTGATTATCTCCTGTATAGTATTGTGTTTGTTTTCTGTTTTTGCATTATTTCATATACAGCTAGCAGAGATGAAAGCATTAGACTGTATAGGAAAGAGTTTCTGGAAACCGAATGTTTTTGGTTGTGTATGATGACCACAGTGTCAGCCTAGTTGTTGAGACGTGAGTGTGGTTTTCGTGATGTGAAGAGAAGGAGTAATCTGATGAGAGGATGAAAATTTTGTGAAGTACAGTATCAGAAGATGTTAGAGGTCAATAGGTTTCATAAATAATTCATTTGGGTGCCCCAGGTGTTGCTTCTCCTCATCCTCCATTAGCCTACCTGTTAATTCCTTTTTCACTTCTGCTCCGCCTTCTCACGCTTTCTGTGTGGTTCAGGAGAAAAAGAATAGGTAATTATGGTTAGAAATTTGACCGTGTGTATTAGGGCGAAGATTCCCCCCTTCATAATGATCAACCTTTTTCAGTTTCCCCTGTGAAAGACAAGGTGTCGAAGCCTTGACGTCTGTCATTAGCCCGCCCTCTGGATTGCCCTGGGTCTGTTGGTCTTCTTCGCCAACAGGGAACCACGGCGTGTCTCAAGACCAAGGTCTGTGCCCTTCGCCACCTCTCTCAACCATCTCTCTGGTTCAAACGATGCGTTCTCCGGAGGAGTTAGTAAAGTATTAGGTAGTTTAGTGCTTGTGTTCACTGGCTCACATATCATCTATTTTGGAGAGATTGCTAGTGATGTACTGTATATGAACTGGTGATTTATTTAGGGATATAAACTGTTACATTTACCTTAGCTCTGAGCCACTCATCAACTCTTCTATGATCAGTTGTACTCACCCAGTATCGTCCTCCAAGCAGACGATAACCCTCCCCCCCTCTTACTCAGTTTTCTCCTCTTTCGCCTCGTATTTGTCACCTTTTGACAATTATTCCTTTTCATAATAGCAGCTCTTAAGCTTCCACCACTTATTTATCTAGAGTAAATTAGCCTGGTGATAGAACAGCTCCCGCTTCTTGGCAATTGCCTCTTAAGTGTTGTCCAGATGGCTCCAACTGTCATCACACTTACTTAGTGACGTCATGCAAGAACCCTCTACCTTCCCCACCCAGCAGTCTCTCTCCCAGTCATCTGGTACTTACTACAAGCATTCTGTTACATCATTGCTGACGTTCCATGGTACGTAACCTTCTGGCGTTTTTTGCCTCACCGCCATCGTCCGTAGATTCTCATTTTCTTCCGTCTCAGTTCCTCCGGTTAGACTTTAGGGGTTTCAACCCTGATTTGTTTTGATTCTCCTTTAGTATTTAAGCGGTGCATAGCTGGCTTTGTTTCATTTTCACTTTCTTCAGCCAAAGATTAATCCATTGACCAGTGCTCTTTAGTTTACTTCTACCTCGGCTCCTGTTAAAATGAATAAGTTAACTCTGATTATGGTAAGGTGCGTTATCATGGTAGAGCCTTTGGGAAATGGATGAACAGTCAAAAGAAAGTTAGGAAACTGTTAAGTGTTAAATAGCTCTGCACCTACCATGAACAATGTACTGTACTCGGAACTGTGTTTGTATAGTGAGCTGTTAGGAACCAGCCAGCCTAGGCGATGTGCCAGCATGTTGCTGGCTTAATCTAGACAACAGAGGTGATCTCAGAAGTGCATCCTTTAATGCTGGTTCTCGAATGCTACTGCATCTATTTCCAGTTTTTGAAGCTGCTTAGAGCAGGGTTAGGACTTAGAAACAATGTAAGTTTTTTCAACTTCCTCTGTTCAACTTGCAAGTTTTAAGTTCTTGGACCAAGGAAGCAAAGACTCCTCTAATTAGTAAGGTTCTTTGGCCTAATTGTGAGGTGGAATTATCTTTGAATTCAGTATTTCATTCTTAACACTACAACTTGATTACTGCAAGAATAATAATGTACATAGATGTGATTACATATACAGGTATTCTCCTACTTACGATGGGGTTAGGTTCCAAAAAACCCATCGTTTGTTGAAAAAATCATAACTCAAATATGGCCTAGCCAACACTTGGGTAATCAGTACCATCTATGTATATGGTAGCCTAGCCTACACTACACAGTATACTTTATACGTATATGGTATAGTAATTATTAGTGTCAGCTAATTCTGCAGGTTCAATGCAGATTGACATGATAAGTCAGTATAAAGAGAAATTGAATAACAAACAAGGCCTAGCCTGCACTTTAGTATATCATATACAGTAGCCTAGCCTACATTATACTGTATTCTATTTTCACATAACACCGTATTATACAAACATCAAAATAACGAATGTGCACCTTTTCCATGGATCTTTTAAAAAGTTATGCTTTACTACACTGTATCCAATCATAAATATTCTTTTATTGCTTTTGCATTATAAATTCCGATCATAGCGATCAAATGTTTTGGTTTGGGAATCGATCACACTGTCTTTATTTCGCCGCATTTAACTCGGTTCAGAGGGCATTTCTTGCTTCTAGTTAGCGTAAATAAATCTCTAGATACTTTACTTATAAGGGACATATATATTTTTCGTTATACAAAGTGTTTTTAAGTCGAAATATAACTTAAATATGTCTTGTTGTGAAATTAATTTAGCCATTTTTTTCGTTAATAGATGACGTTGGTGGCTGGTCATTTGTTTTGTGTAAAAAAAAAAATCAAGATTCCGTTCGCTATTTTCTCTTGATTTCATCATCATACTACGAAGCCAGTATTTATCTTTTATCGGGCGTGAAAACAGCAGTAATATGTGTTCTTTCATGCCCAGTAGTTTTGATTGAAATACTTTCCAATTTTATTTGCTGTCAAGTTTCACCCATGTTGCCAATGCACGATAATTTATAGTCATTAGCAGCTTGAACATTCTTTTCTCAGCTTCAACTACAACTTGCAGCTTAAATTTACTGTAGCCGTATATTTCCTTGCCAATCTTTTCTCCAAAGCGGATGAGGGTAGTGTAAAACATACCAGTACTTAACGTCATTTTTAACATAACTACGGTAATTGTTTAACCGCACAATGGTTGAAATACAAGCAAAACAGTTGTTATCCGATTCGAATATTAGCAAAACAACAGAGACTCGTTTGGTTGTTTATGGCTGTACGCATTTTCGCAAGAGTATAAGGTTACGAACAATACTTTTATCATTCTCTTACCTTTTTAGCTAGAAGATGGAATAAAGAGATGGAGAAAAATAAGTTGGTCTATTGTAAGTTGGTCTCTCTTGCTGCCTGATTCTACGGCAACTGTAGTGTACGCTGTTGCCTGTGCCCGATCGAAATTTAAAAATATTTTCTAAATATTGTTGTACCAGTATTAATTGCTAACTCCATCGTAAACTCGAATTATCGTCACTCGCGCACTACCTGTATTTACAAACGCACAAAAATTGCAAACAAGCACTGACCTATTTTAACTTCCAACACAACGAGAGCAAGTGAGGTCAGCTCATTGAATTAATGTACCTATTCCAGCCTCTCAGGCCAACGTGATCGTACACTGTCACGCTGCCTGATTGTACGCTTGTTGCCTCGCCAGTCGCCGCGAAATTTAAAAATACGTATTTTCAAAATATTGTCGTATTGATATTAATTGCTAACCCCATCGTAAAAGCGAATTATCGTAAGTCGAATCATCGTAACTCGAGCACTACTTGTATATGTATAGTATATATACTATATATGTAATGTTTATGCATGCGTATGTAGATATGTATGTACGTATAAGAAATGATGATGATAATAGTTATTAGTCCTGAAGAGACAGAGTTTCTTAATGCTGTGTCAGAGTTGTAACCTCTCCTTGATCGACCTACTTCCAAGACTGAAGGGAGGAATGTCTTATTCCTTTTACAACTCAGTTGTAAAGTAACAGAAACAGTTGTGTACAAATCCTATAAAGTAGCCCTGCTCAACCATTATTAGCTGTTTTTGACAGTGTCCCATCATTGTCTCCTCAACCCCCAAGGTGTTTAAGGCCATCACCTAAGATGTCTTGAATCAGGAGATTAGAAGATTCTCAGGACTATCTTTGATGTCTTCCCTCTAGGGTCTTGTCCCTACAGCCTTTTGTGCATGTAAGTTCAATGCAGAATTTCCCAAACTACTCTCAAGTTCTGCTTCAGTAGTGATCTGGCTTACATTCCAAGTGGAAAAATTACACATGTAACCATAACTGATGTTTTGAACTCCCAGTTCAAGTAAGCTGTATGGATCCTCAGAAGGCCGTGTGCAGCGTTTCTGAAGTGTCTTGCTAGCGTCAAGAAGAACCTTTAGTAGTGATGGTTCTCAAGGAAGGATACTTTGTGCCTTTTGTTCAGAGTTGGGAGGTGTAGATTGGACAGTTGTTATGCGGCCATCGAGCCATGGGCTTTTCCAGTCGTAACAAGTTTATTCATATTACAGTGACCCCTCGCTACTTCGCGATTCGATTATCGCAAATTCACGACTTCACAGAGTTTTTAATATACATTAATGGAAAATATATTGCAGATTTTTGGAAAATTCTAGAAAAATTGCGATATATGAACACCCAAAATTTCTCATTAAATCCATTAAAATACTAATAATAAATAGTATGTCCTAGTCCTAGTCTAGCGTAAAATAGCAAAAAAACACATATTTGCACTTGTAACTCTTATGACAAAAAAAAAAAAGAACCATTGGGGAAGTGATGCCTATACACTACTGCATGTTCCATTGTTGGGAAAACACAAGCGTACCATCTCGGTGACTAAGTGCGCTGTAACATGGGCTGTGATTGGTGTTTAGACTGATGCTCAGAACCCGCAGCATCTCCCCTTGTCCCTCTCTCGCAGCCACTTCGCTTCAAGCTTTCTCGCCAAATGGTTTACTTTACACTGTGCTGTGTGGTTTTTTTTGTGGTGAACTTTGCTTCAATTTTCACCCCCTGCAATGGCTCCCAAGCGTGCTGCTTCTTCCAAGGCTGGTACTGAGCCTAAACGCCATTGAAGAATGATGGCGATCGCTGAAAAGGTGAAACTTCTCGATATGTTGAAGGAAGGGAGAAAGTTCGTGGCTGTAGCCTGCCATTTTGGCATGAACGAATCCACCATTCGCTACATCTGCAAGGACGAGGCGAAGATTGGGAAGACAGCTGCCATCACCTTTAACAAGTCGGCGAAGAGCATGGTTACGGCTCGTAATAAAACGATCGTCTGTATGGAAGCTGCTTTGGCCGTATGGATAGCCGACTGCCGAAAGAACATAGCCTTGGATACGAACATTATCCAAACAAAGGCTAGGAGCCTGTACGAGACCTTCGCTGCTAAGGAACCAGAGGACGACAGTGGTGACCAAGAAGAAGCAGAAGAAGACGTAGAAGATCCGCAACCAGGGACGTCCAGTCATTCACCACGTAAGAAACTGCAATTTTCTGCTAGCAAAGGGTGGTTTGCAAAGTTTCAGAAACGCTACAGCCTAAAAGGCGCTTCCTTGCATGGCGAAGCTGCTTCGGCTGACATGGTCGCTGCTGAAACATACGTCAATGAAACCTTCAAGAAGATTATCTCTGAAGGTGGTTATCAGCCCGAATAAGTTTTTGATATGGACTGGACGAGACAGGCTTGTTTTGGAAAAGAATGCCCTCGCGAACTTTCCTGTTCAAAGAGGAAGCAAAAGCCTCTGGCTTTAAAGCATATAAGGATCGTGTGACCCTCGTGATGTGTGGCAATGCTGC
Organism: Macrobrachium rosenbergii; assembly: GCF_040412425.1. Classification (NCBI taxonomy): domain Eukaryota; kingdom Metazoa; phylum Arthropoda; class Malacostraca; order Decapoda; family Palaemonidae; genus Macrobrachium; species Macrobrachium rosenbergii. Next base: position 73,914,556 of record NC_089742.1, on the reverse strand, counting down.
GGGATTTTTATTAAAGCCAGGACTTATTTACAAGTCTAAAAACCCAAGGGCTTTAATAAACAAAAACAAGAATCTGCTACCCATACATTGGATGCACAATCCAAATGCTTGGATAACGAAGATGCTGACCTCCGACTGATTCCACCAGTGTTTTATCCCGCAAGTGAAGCTGTATCTAGCAGAAAAGGGCATGCCATTCAAAGTCCTTCTCATTATGGATAATGCTGGTGGCCATGCTACTGATCTGTCGTATTCGGGGGTTCAGGTTGAGTTCCTACCACCCAACACGACGTCACTTATTCAGCCAATGGACCATGGGGTTATCAGGGCATTCAAGGCCCTATACACGAGGAATGCCCTGGCGAACCTGGTTGCTTCCGTGGATGCCGCCCAAGAAGACGACGATTTCAACTTGAAGGCATACTGGCGGCAGTACACAATTGCTACTTGCCTCCAAAGTATCCACAAGGCATTGGAAGAAATGAAGCCTGCCACCATTAACGCCAGCTGGAAGTTGTGGCCCGAGGTTGTTTAAGACGACAGAGGATTTACACCTGCCAAAATCCAATACTCGGCAGTACAGAAAGCTGTGCAGTTGGCTGCGATCCTTGGAGGTGAGGGCTTTGCAGACATGACCACGGGCAACGTCGACGAACTTCTAGAGTGCCACTCCCAGCCGCTAACTGACGAAGACCTTGAAGAGTTGACGAAGTCGGCGAGGAAGAAGAAGTAGAAACAGCGCAGCAAGAAACAGAAGTTGTCTCCCAAACTGGCTTGACTTTGGAACGGCTCGCCAGGCTCTGCAACCTGTGACTGCAAGAGCGGTCACAGGAATGGGACGACGATATGGTTAGATCAGTTCAATTCTGCAACATGGTCAGTGACGTCATGGCCCCCTACAAGATACTCTTCGACCGGAAAAAGAAGCAGCAGCAGCAGCAACTGCCAATCACAATGTTTTTGCAGCCTCGCAAAAAAGAGCCAGTTCCTGCTGCTGCTACTATGGTTACACCTTCAGAAACGACGGAAGAAGTGGAAGAGATGCCCAGGAAATGGCACCGCCGTCTGAAGAGATGTAAAATACACTCATTGACTGCGCAGTAAAAGTCATCATCACCTTCATCGTCATCATTTTTACTGCACAGCAAATTCATCACCATCTTCATTCAAGTTTTACTTCAACTTCTTTCTTGGTTAGTACAGTAACAATCTTTTTTTTTTTTTTCTTAAGTGTTACTGTACTGTATTACATGTAATACAGTACAGTAACATGATACTGTATTGTATTACTGTATGTATACTGTATTTTTTAAAATTTAAAGCTTGCTGATCACGTCATATACTATAGCTACTTTGCCACAGTAATTTAGCCCCTGTTATATGGTACTGTAAACTTACCTACCGAATTCATATTGCTTAACAGTTGTCCCTGTTATTAATAGAGTAAAGGGTGGGTTGTTAAGAGTACAGGGAGGGTTTTAAAAAGTCCAAATACACATTAAATAATTAAATAGGGAGGTTTTAAAAAGTCCAAATACAAGTTAAATAATTAAATATGCTGTCCGTACTTCGCGGAATTTCAATTATCGTGGCCGGTCTTGGAACCTATCTCCCGCGATAAACGAGGAGTCACTGTACTCCCTTTTCGATGAGTCATTCAGTTAGGTCCTGTTGGCCTTTCGGAACGGCAAATGATGTTTCTTTCAACATGTAGGATGTATTTCCACATCCCGGTACACCTTCTATCGAAGAAAAGTATTCCCTTGTGTGTTGGAGTTCTTAGCAGGATGGATTCATCTGCTTGGTATCAGATAACTTCTATCATTTTAGGACGACTAGTTTGTTCTCACCAGTTTGTTTCTGATGACCTTGAAGGTGAAGAATTTTGTTTCATGTCTAACCTCAGAACTGGACATTTTGTTCAGTACATTGACTAATCTATGCTTTTCTGATCCAGTCAATTGTTTATCTAGGGATGAAGATTACCTCTCTCTTTTTGGGGGTTTTTCCAACAAAGAGGTAGATAGACAATTTTGCACCACTTTTGAGAACTTTAATTGGTTGGCCTGTAGACCTTAAAAACCTTTAAACTGTCCTTAGATAATGTCTTGGAGGCAGATTGAGTGGCCGTTCTGAGAAACATTTGATGTCAGGGAGTTGGAAGGTAAACAACCTACATCTTTTGGTAGTTTGGAATGGTCGTATGCAAGCAGAACATATAGTCAGAGAAAATACGATCGCATTCTTTCCCGACAATTCAATCTCTCGACTCTTACATGAGACAACAAGAAGACACAGATCAAGAGATTTGTTCAGGCCAGCAAAGAAACTTCCTTCTCCTTTAGACAAAGCCCAGCAACATCATTCCTTTACTTCATTTTGTTCTAGAGGAAAACATTATTGAAGACCAACTCAGCCAAAAAGGGCAAGGTCTTCAGTCAGATAGTCTCCTCTTCCTCATGTTTGCCAGAAGTTGTGGAACCTCTGTTCACGACTACCCAAAACACTACTCTCCCAGTTTACTCCCCACCATGCCAGGATCCTCAGGCATGGGCAGTTGATGCCTTCCTTCAGAATGGTTGAATCTAGACTTTTATGCTTTTCCTCTGTTTGCTGTTTTGAGGAAATGCTCAACAAGTTCTGAGGTTTGCAGAACACAAGGATAATTTTGATAGCTCATTGGTGGCCCCAAAGGGAATGGTTCATCTAACTTCCTTTCCTTTTGTGCTGAAAATTTCAGTTTTTATATAAGTAACTTACCAAGTAATTACATAGCTATTGGTTCCCTAACCTACGGCAGCTTAGAAATTCAAAATTCGTGCGGTGGCGATGTTATCGTTAGTGTGTAGGTGACAATGTCCCGCCACCATCCGGGACTCGAGGAAACAAACCAGCGGAGAGCTCAGTTCGTTTTCTGCTGGCTTCCGGTTAACATTGGAAGTTTTCACGCAGCTGCTTCTTCGTCTTTTGGCTTTGCTTTGCATGAATTTGGTGAAGTACTCAGAATTTGTTGCTTTGTGGCTTACTGCCATTGTTGAATTGTTGTTCGAGTTAACTTTAGTGTATTTAGTTAATGATGTCGGATTCCAGTTCATCTAGTATTCGCTTTTGTTCTGAGGGTTGTAGACCTAGGCTAACTAAGCTTTCATACGATGCTCATACAAAATGCACTAAATGTAGGGGGCAAGAATATAGTAAGGATAATACTTGCATAGAGTGTCAGGATTGGGAGGATAAGAAATGGAAAACATTGAAATCTCATCTAGAGAAATTACAAAGGGATAAGAGGAGGAAAGCAGCCATTAGGGCTGAAAGTAGGGCTAATGCAGAGTCCATTCCTTTGGAAAATGTAGGGGATGATAGAACTACCACTCCTCCAATTCCTCCTTCTCCTCCTATCCTAACTCCTCCTACTTTACCATCTGCTCCTGTTCCAGGTTTCCATGATTCCGCACTTAGTGCCATTGCCAGCCTCGAATCAAGGTTTGATCAGAAATTTACTGTATTATCTAGTACCATTATGGAAATGGGGTCAGCTATTAAATCTCTAATGGAAAAAAATGTAAGTGTTGGCAGTGCTGTGAATATTGAGGGGGTGGCTGTCCGTCCCATCAGTGCTCCTAGACGAAGGTCACTGTCCCGCTCCCCCGCACTGAGGAGAAGACATACCAGAGGTCCAAGGGAGGCTGGAGGGGTTTGAGCCTGTTGTGCGCTTCCAGGCTTCGACTAAACGCCATTGGAAAGGCGTTTCTGTGCATCAACTTTCTGATTCGAATCTTCCAGTCCGCGCAGAAGCCAAGAAGCCATGTCGCTGCTCTTTTTCTTCTCCCTGGCTGCAAGAGGTACAGAGACCCACCAAGCAGACATGTGGATTTTAGCGATTCTTCTCCCCTGGCTGTCAAGAGGTACAGAGAGACTAGCCCTCAACCTTCCTGCAGTTTTCAAGTACAGCCTGATTCTCCTGCTCATCTTCGTTATTTCTCTGAAGAGTCCTGAGCGCTATAAGCGTTCTAAGCGCCCATCTTCTTCCGAGCGCCTGCCGACTCGCGCCAGACTTCCCCTGATGAGCACCTGGCGCCCGCCGACTCACACCAGAATTCCGCCAATGAACGCCCACTGTCTCGCGCCAGACTTCAGCTCTAGAGCGCCTGGCGCCAACTCCTGAACCTCCAATGCCAACAGCCGATTTCCCAGCTTCTTCTTCTGGAACCAATGCACCTTCTTCGGCTACTCCACCCTCCTCATTGGTCCAGGAAGATTCTTTAGCCCCTCTCAAGCGCTGATTGACCGAGTTTATGGGTCTTTTGAAGAAATTTGCATCTGCTTCAGAGTCCAAGGATAAATCATTGTCTCCTATCTCTTCGGAGGAGGAAGAGATTGTTCAGGATACGGTTCCCTCTTCTTCCTACTTGTCTCTCCTGCGTTTTCTCCTGGATAATTACCCGGACTTCTTCATGCCTGCTTCGCCTACTTCTCCAGCTTCTACCTACCTCATGAAAAGGCATTCGTCGGAAGGTACCAGACTACCCATGCTTGTTCTTTCCTCCTCCTCCAAGAAAGCTCTCAAAGAAGTTCGTGCCTGGCTGGCCGTTAAGAGAGAACAGGGCAAAGTGACTACAGGCAGTCCTCAGTTATCGGCGGGGATTCTGTTCTGGGGGTGTGATGATAACCTAAAATCGGCGGATTTCCTCCTTTTCGGCGATTTTCTTATTGGCAGAAAAGTGCCGATTTTCGGCTATCGGTGCCTCTGTTAGGTATGTATTGGCACTGTGCCAATAAGCAGAAATCAGCGATTTTCGGCTGAAAGCGCCATAAAACCGATCGACCAAGCCTTTTTTAACCGGGGACTGCCTGTAGCAAATTCCCAGGAAATTGTTGAAGATGAGATACTCTTTCTATGCCACCGGGGAAGCTCCTTCCTAGGGAGTTCCTGCCTCCTCCTAAGGGGACTTCTCTGGTCTGGTGGATTCATCTCGTAGAAAGGCTTTATTGTCGGCCAAGATAATGTTTTCCTCAGCCGAACCAGACCACCTTATCAAGAATATTTTTAAGGTGATTGAGATGTTTAGTTTCCTAGATTGGGCCATTGGAACGCTAGGGAGTAAGATTGAAGATTGCCTGGATTTAGCTGAAGATCTTGCCAACGATTGGCTAGGAGTTATTTCATGCTCAGACAGAGCAATTAGAACTCGCCTCCCTTTTTTCTATGGGCATCCCTAAGAAGAGGGAGCTCTGATGTTCGTTTGCCTCGAAAGGAGTCTCGCCGACTTAGAAGTCAGCTCTACTTTTCGCTGCCTTAGACAAGTCTCACCTCTTTCCTCAACACATAGTGAAGGATATTCTTTTAGAATTACAGAGCAAGTCCACCTCTGACTTGTTGACTCAGTCCACTTAGACATCTTAAGGAGCCTGTGCCTTCCTCAGCTAGATCATTCTCCCCTCTTCAGTCTCAACCCTTTCGTGGAGGGAGAACTACGACCCAGCCTTGACCCAGATCAAACTTCCAACCTCCTGCGAAGTCCATTAAGAGGTCTTCTTTCAAATCCAACCCCAAGAAGTGAGAAGTTAGTCCTCTGCACCCAGGTAGGAGCCAGACTTCTCCTTTTTTGGAAGGAATGGGAGAACAGAGGAGCAGACCCCTGTGTGATCAAGGTTCTCAACGAGGGTTACTCCATTCCTTTCATAAAGACTCCTCCTTTAGTTACATCTCCAATCGCCTTGACAGCGTACTCAAAAGGTTCCACGAAGTTTTTGGCCCTCTTTCAAGAAGTCAAACTCCTCCTTTCCAAAGGAGTAGTGGAAGAAGTGCTAGAGCCCCACTCAGAAGGTTTCTGCAATCGCCTTTTCGTGGTTCCGAAGGCCTCGGGGGGCTGGAGGCCCGTTCTGGATGTAAGCGCCTTGAATGTGTTCGTAGTGAAGACGAAGTTTCACATGGAGACCGTTCGCTCTGTCATGTCCTCAGTACAACAGGGGGACTGGATGGTCACCCTGGATATGCAGGATGCATATTTTCACATCCCTGTTCATCCAGACTCACGGAAATTTCTACGCTTCGTTTTTCAGGGCAGGATACTACAGTTCCGGTCCCTATGCTTCGGCTTATCAACGGCTCCTCAAGTTTTCACATAAATTCTTGCTCCTCTGAGGAATTGGCTTCATCTTCTGGAAATCAACATCAGCTTATATCTAGACGATTGGCTTCTCCGCTCGTCGTCAAACGAAAAGTGCGCGGAGGACTTGAGAAGAACTCTTCACCTGATACAGGAGTTAGGCATCCTCACAAACAAAAAGAAATCCCTCCTGATTCCGTCTCAGGAGATTCCCTATTTAGGGATGATACTGAACTCTCAGACTTTTCAAGCTTTTCTGTCGCCCAAAAGAGTCGAGAACTGCCTTCAGACTGTCAGTCAGTTCCTTGCTCTTCCTTCCTGCTCGGCAGTGCAGTGGATGAGTCTTCTGGCGACCCTCGCTTCAGTAGAGCAGTTTGTAAGTCTAGCAGACTGCACATGAGACCCCTTCAGTTTTTCCTCAAAGCAAATTGGTGCAAAAAAAGTTAAGTATACCTTAGTTTTACCACACCACTAAGCTGATTAACAGCTCTCCTAGGGCTGGCCCGAAGGATTAGACTTATTTTACGCGGCTAAGAACCAACTGGTTACTTAGCAACAAGACCTACAGCTTATTGTGGAATCGAACCACATTATAGCGAGAAATGAATTTCTATCACCAAAATCAAATCAGGATCTCTCCGGCTCAGCGAGTGTCAGTCCACAGCTCTACCGGCTCACCCAACGAAGAGCTGTGCAAATTGGTGCAGAAAAACCCAACCAGACTCTTGGTGCAGAAAGACCCAACCAGACTCTTTCATCTTCCCGATTACGTCGGAAATCAAAGAGGATCTCCAGTGGTGGTCGTGCGGAGAAAGACTTAGGGAAGGGAAGTCTCTTTTCCCAGTGCGCCCAGACCTTCAATTTTATTCAGATGCCTCCGACCTAGGCTGGGGTGCGCTTCTGGAAGGTTGGGAAGTCTCCAGAACATGGACTACAGTACAACAGAATGCTCACATCAGCATAAAGGAACTAAGAGCAATTTACTTGGGCCTTCAATACTTCTCGGATCTGGTCCGCGGCAAGAAGATTGTAGTACACACGGACACCACCACAGCTCTTGCATATATTCGCAAACGGGGGCACTAATTCCTTCTCCGTGTACGAGACAGCGAAGGATCTCCTTCTGTGGGCGGAAGAGAACCAAGTCTCTCTTGTCACCCGGTTCATTCAAGGGAGGATGAACATGATTGCGGACGAATTAAGCCGCCGCCTCAAACAGGTCCTTCCAACCGAAGGGACCTTAACCCTTAAAGGACAGATTGAGCCTCAAGATGGAGATTCAGTGTGAAACAGAATTACACCACTGTTATGGTAATAGTGATTCAAAACAGAGGTGCCAATGCTTCTATATGCTATAAATTCACTAATGGCAACTTTTATTCAGACAAAGAGTTAGGCCAGTATCAGTAATGCTTGTGACTTCAAGGGGGAAAGTACTGCATCTCTCTCTCTCTGACGAGTCTTTTGTAAATTTGCTTGTAAATATACTAAGGGGTTGCCGTTGTTTTTTGTTTTTGTCTTTTACGATAGTATGTCGGTTGTAAGTGTAATTTTACAAAGAAAATTGCAAAGAAATATTAGAAAAAGCATGTAAAAGTAAAAAAAAAAGTTACTGAATCTTCCTTCTCATAAATTTACGTCAACAAATAAGCAAAAATTTGTTATTGCTTTTATTTCTTATCTGTTTTGATATTGTGTGAGCAGTAATAATAATTTTACAAAATACAATAAATTTATTTATTAGAAAAAACATATATAAGATGGTAAAATTTACGATGTCTTGTAAATGAGGCAGGTTGTAAATTCTTCTCATGGAAGGTAGGGAAAATTTTTAGAATTTTTTTATTTATACAGTGTAAATGTACGTGTCATTCTCTTTCCATTGATGTGATTTTTTTTTTTATTTTGCTGACCTCAAAGTTTCTCCGGTCTGGGGTGCTGCATACTGATAAATTATGCCGTCCCTTAAGGGTTAAATCCAGTAGTCTGCTACAACCTATGGAAACTGTGGGGCAAACCCACAGTGGGTCTTTTCGCAATGTCGAGAAACCACCGTCTTCCCCTCTTTTGCTCTCTGGTCCCAGATCCTCAAGCATGGAGCACGGACACCATGCTTTTAGATTGGACAAACTTAGATGTGTATGTCTTCTCTCCTTTTGGAATGATCAAGGAAGTAATCAACAAGCTGTCAACGCATCAGAACACCTCCATGACCTTTGTAGCCCCATTTTGGCCAAACAAGGAATGGTTTCCAGACTTGATTCGACTCCTGGTAGACTACCCAAGACTTCTTCCACAAAAACGGTCTCTGCTCAGACAACCTCACTTTCTCAGATTCCACCAAGGATTATCCACTCTGACCCTGACAGGCTTCAGACTGTCAAGCGCCTTGTCAGAGCAAAAGGGTTTTCAAGACAAGCTGCAGAGGCAGTTGCGAAATGCAGACAAGCTGCTTCTACAAAGCTCTACAGTCAAAATGGACAGTCTTCAAAAGGTGGTGCAGTCGCCATAACATCTCTTCTTCTGAGACATATATAAGCCAAATAGCCGACTTTTTTATTTTCCTAAAGTCCATCAGGAAACTATCGACCTCTACCATTAAAGGGTATAGGTCGATGCTCAGCTCAGTTTTTAAGCACAGAGGAATGGACCTGTCTTCTAATCAAGATATCTCCGACCTGATCAAATCCTTCAATACGTCCAAGAAAGATAGTTCTTCCAGCGTCGCTTGGAACTTAGACATTGTACTGAAGTGGCTCTCAGGTCCTCAATTCGAACCTCTTCGTTCTGTTTCCCTCAAGAATCTCACGAAAAAGACTCTCTTTTTAGTGGCTCTCGCTACTGCCAAATTTACGAGTATTAGCGAGTTACAAGCAATAGACAAGAGAACAGGCTTTGCACAAGAGGACGCAGTCTGCTCTCTTTCTCTTGATTTCCTTACAAAGAACGAGGACCCTTCTAAACCCTGGCCTAGGCCCTTCATCATCAAGGACCTTATGGATATCTTAGGACCTGATGAAGAAGAAAGACTCCTCTGCCCAGTGAGGTCCCTCAGGTATTATCTTAAGAGGACAGAAAAGATTGGAGGACCTTCAAGCAACCTCTGGTGCTCTGTTAAAAACCCAGTTTGCCCGCTCTCCAAAAATGCCATATCCTTTTTTCTGAGAGAATTAATATTAGAAGCCCACTCTCAGATCCAGGAAGAAGCCTTTCCTCTACTGAAGGTTAAGGCTCATGAAATTAGGGCAGTTGCAACTTCCCTTGCTTTTAAACACAACTTCTCTCTTTCTTCAATCCTACAGTCGACATTCTGGGGATGCAAGTCCATATTCGCTTCACACTACCTCAAGGACATAGAAACTGTATTTGAAAATTGTAGCACTTTAGGACCTTTGTCCATGGCTGGCATGGTGCTGGGAGAGGAAGCATGAGGAATCTATCTGTTCCTTTGCTATCCACTCGCCTTGACTTAAGGTTTTGAGTCGTTGGGAAGCCTGGGGGTACACTGTACCTGGAGTACCCACCAGTTCATACTTTATCTTTGATAATGGTTGGGTTGTTTGGTTTTATTCTGTGGTGTAGGTGACAGTGTTTTCATTTTGTGTTCTGGCCTTTGCCCAGGGCAAGGGCATCTTTTAAAAACTTTGTCAGCATACGGTGTATTTCCTCCACTACAAAGTTTCCCACTAATGTAGTGACGACCCTTGGCTATACTGCCATGTCCACTACAAGTTGAGAGAAGCACCAACAAGAGGCAGTACATTCCTGCAGCAGCTTTCTCAACAGGTAAGGAAACAACAAACATTTATTTAATGTTAGCAACCTTTCTAGTTCAAACTCATTACTTCCTTAATGTTTTGGAGTAGAATATGTCCATGCTCTTTCCCACCTCCTTACAATGTGGAATCAGCAATGTAATTAGGCTACTTGGTAAGTTACTTATATAAAAATGACATTTTTATGATAAAGTAAAGTTTTATATATACTTACCAAGTAATTACATGATCGGAGCCTGCCCTCCACCCCTTGCATAAACATAAGAGCATAAAACAAATTGAGCTCTCCGCTGGTTTGTTTCCTCGAGTCCCGGATGGTGGCAGGACGTTGTCACCTACACACTAACGATAACAGCGCCACCATGCGAATTTTAAATTTCTAAGCTGCCATAGGTTAGGGAACCAATACCTATGTAATTACTTGGTAAGTATATATAAAACTTTATCTTTTACCATAAAAATGTCATCTTCCTATCATGATTTATGATGAAAATTGGATGTACAGTAGTCCTTCAGATTTTAACATAACCTCAGTTTGAGCCCTTTGGTAAGGCATCACTTAAGAACTTTGAAGATATCTTTCATTTAGCTCTTCCTGCAGCAGAGTGTGTTAGTGAGCTTCAAGCCCTTTCTTGTGTTGTGGTGCTGGGACCTTTCAGATAATGTCGAATTTCAGATAAAGTAAGACCAGATAACTGAACAACTACTGTAATAATAATGATGATGATGATGATGATATTAAATAATAATAATATTAAATAATAATAATGATAATAATAAAAGGATTTTGACAAAGGAAAATCTATTTCTGGAGAGGCCCGTGTCACCCGGTGAAAGGTCCATTCAGCACTTATTTCAGGTAATTCCAAGTTAGATACCAGAGAAAGCTAAATGAAATGCTGAGTTACTACCCTCAGAGCGAAGCTCCACTAGATGGAGTCGTGTATGGAAAAGGGTGAACTACAAAACACGGAACCTTATCCTATAGAGAGCCCCCAATGTCAAAAGTCCTAACGAGGTGCCGATACAAGCCCATGCACTACCATGATCACTGTATACAAGGCAACACTAGCCGCATTCCATGTTAGCACCCACCTCACTATGAAGTTTATCAAGGAGGGAGAGAATGAAAACAGGGTAGTCATCAGGAGACTGGCCCTCTCCAGAAATAGATTTTTCCTTTGTCAAAATCCTTTTTCTGGATCGGGGTCCCATGTCACCCGGTGAAATAGTAACAGAGAAATAAACATCATTCTTATGCTATTAAAGACTTAAATAGAAACGTTGAAAACTAGGAGAATTCTACCCTGAACATTAGTAAGGTCTCTAAGTTCATGTAATGAAAAATAATGTAAGTGGTCACCGCCTAAGATCATGAGCGTAGAATAGCACCTGAATAGGCTTGTATTAGAAAATACTTCCTGCCTAATAGCAGACCCTAATGACAGTGCTCCCTTTTTAAAGGACAGGACCTGGACAAAATTATGCAGGTCCTGTCTAAAAAGCCTGCAAGGAGAAAAACTGACACAGAAACAGACCTTGTAAAAGGGGGAGTACTTCCAAGGTGACTAACAAAAATGAGGACCTTCAATTGTAGATAGAAAGTTAGGTGAGGAATTCACAACACTACTCCCTGATGAGGGGAATAAATTGATTGGTTCCTGCCAGACAAACCAACAACTGATTGGTTCCGCCAGACAGGGGCAGAACATAGAAAACTAACACTAGAAGCTAAGCTGATTAAAAATTTTTGGGACTTCCTTTAACAAGGAAAGATAAGAACAAGATGATTGTTGGTTAATGGGGCTAAGTCCGGAGCACATTACTCAAAGACCAGGAACCGAATGGACGGAGTACTGTTCTTAGACGAACACAGACCTTAGGGGATGAAAGTTAGGGCCTGTGAGTCTGGTTCCAACAAACACTTTCTCGAGGCCGCGTCGCATCGTACTGTAGCTTCAAAACTATGTGAAGAGTACATTTCAACTGCAGAACCATACTGCAGTAGAGTAGGATCCCTTTAACTGATTTCAGGAAACAGTAAATAACAGGACCAATATCAGTTTCCCTCCTAAACTGTAAGATCTACAAAGACCACAAAGCCAGGACATCAGAGTTTGAGGGCTGACGAGGCTGAGTTTATACCAGACGGACAGCTTTATAGTTTGTGGCTGAATTGGGTTGCAAACAGACCTACTTCCAGGCCCAGGAAAAGGTCACAAGACTAGCCTGAATGACGCCCGCCTAAGGACTATTCCGACACCAGGGGAGGCCCTGGATAGGGAAAAAGCAGTGACCTTTTTGGACCCCTACGAAGGGTGGTAGACAGAGGCGCCTGCTGGTTATGGAGAAGAATGAACCATAACCTGAACGTAAGCAATCTGAGTCCAAAACCACTTGTTTACGTGAAAGATCATTGCCGTTTTGTTCAGAACCAGGCCTAAAAGGAAACCTCTTGGGGGAAGAAGTTTCCATGACAGGAAGACTGTCACCGCCTCCAAAGCGCTGATATGGAACTGCCGAACGCGGACCGACTAAGTACCATATGTACTTCATTGCGAATATCCACCTCACCACCAGAGAGTAAACGTGACGGTGTGGAATACTGAGGCCGAGGGGAAAGCCAGAGAACCGACTGTAAGCACTTCGACAGTTGCAAGGCCGAGGCCACTATTCGCCAGGAGGAATCAAGGAGACACGCCCCTGACTCCACCATACTCCTCGTCATAAACTCCAGCTTTGACTTCAGAAGAGAACCGCCACTGAAGCAAACTGGAGAAAACCCAGGACCTTTCTTGGGCACGGGAGAGGTATGCTTGTGATGAAATGATAAGATGCCCTTGCTATCTCTTTCCACTTCCACTGATTCATAATCACGAAGGCTACCCTCCTGGAATCAGGATTCCTTCCGGTTACTTGTAGCCCCAAAGACTCTAGAACCGATTATAATGACCGGCGCCTCAGGCAATCTCCCCGACGCTGTGCCCAAATGAGCCAGGCAACTAGATATGCAGCTAGCATAGCCTCCAATACCGGAGCTGTTGAACTACGGGTTGATCAAACTGGCAAAGACTTGAGCCGCATTGAGGAGGGCATGAACCTGAAGGGGTACGCCTGTTCTCGAGTCTGAATCCCAAGATGATAGGACCTTTCTGCAACCAAGATGTGAAGCAAAGCGCCGAAAGGTCTATAGAGGTGGCCACGGCCCACGGCGCAGTAGGATCCGAACCCACAAGACTGTAAGCAACCGAGACTTGCCGCATGAATAGTGGAAGGGAACTTCCTTGGCAGACTGAAAAAGCCTGACAGGCCATTCAAAGACCCCAGAAATCTCTGGCCGAGGCTGATTGAACTCATTTGGGAACAATGAACCAGCTCCACCCCGGCCCTGATAACTATACTCTGGGCCCAGGAACTGAAGTTCCAGTGGTTCTCGGTACGGTACAGCTTCCCACCCATATGAGAAATACTACAGGAGGGGAGGCTTGATTGCCTCCCGTGAAGCGAATGCCTTCCCACCGGAGGAGTAGATGCATCCCTGTTCGTGGCAGATAACTCCCCGGAGGGTCAGAGCCTCTCTGGGCCAAATGTCTAGTGGAAAATTCCTTTCCTTAGGTTTTCGTGATGAAGCAAAGAAAACCCGGCGGAACGTGGGGAGGCAGAGACACACGGGGCGTTAAGGGCTGATGTGGCATGAACTCCGCACACACGAGGTGGGAGGCTGGGAGGAGAGCTGGACGGCCGTCTAGGGCAGAGACCTGAAGAGCCTGCACCACCGCCTGAGCAGGGGGGCTTGAATCCAGCATGAACTTGCCGGATTTGGACAGGTCCCCGCAAGATCAGACCGCTTGCTCGTAGGGTGGTGACACCTATGAGAACGTGGAGGCTCTGGGTAACAATATAGCCCCAGATCGGCTGCAACGCCTACCTGGGGAAAAGATTAATTCTCCAGGTGAAACTGTTCAGCAAGATTTTTCAGCTCAAGGCGGAACGGGCAAGCCTGACTTATTACCTTCGTTTCAGCTCAAAATTGACTGAAGTTTAGAGCTGTACGCTGAATAAATTAGGAAGCGTAGTCCGGGGTTAGGGAAGATTCACTGTGAATGTATCCCAGGATATCTGTCTCTCGAAAATGCCTCAGCGATACATTTTCTCAAAACAAGCCTGTTGATAAAGAGGGGCCACATCTGGAGCACAAGGGGTAAGAAACAGGCTCAAAGAGAGCACGTAAGACCCCACAGCTGGCGTGGAACTTGAATTCTCCGCCTCACAATTCGCTAGGAGTCCTCAGAGACGCATGTGTCCAGCCCCTAGCTGGAGGGCTCACTTATGGATCCTGCCAGACAGATGCTATGTTCGTCTGGACAGTCTGGTAAAACCCGATAAGAGGATACCAGACAGGAAGGGAAGAAAATGCCCTTCCACCAACCTCCGTGTGCCCACACCCCGATTAGAGGTGCCTTCTTCATGCTGGGAAGCATAAAAGGAAGGCACCAAGATTCCCCAGACTGGAGGGGAAAAGAGGAGATGTCCGAACGACAGAATTCGAACGGAGCAGGACTTAACAGGTGAATCGCTGACAATGAGTCGTAGATTAATCTCTGGGATTTAAGTCTGGGAAAGGGAAGGCATGACCATGACGATAGTTAGTTTAATAGGTTGACAATGACTCTCATAACGAGCTCCTTATAAGGAGACCCGTAAAAGAGTTTTCAACAAAGGAAGGAGGGGGTAACTGCCTTGCTTTGCTTGGGCCGTGTCCCTTTCCAGAAGACGAGGCCAAACTCGTAGACGGCACCGGACTAGAGATCCGAGACGTCCTTGAGGGGCCCCGGAGCTGGTCTTCTTGGTTGAAAAAGATTTTTTTTTTTTTTTTTTTTTTTTTTTTTTTTTTTACTGACTTCACCTTAGGACGGTAGACCAGGAACCGCTGAAAAGGGGATGAGAAGGTAACGAATCCCCTAAAGGAAAAGTTTGCCTCACCTAATTCGAAGCTAAGCGAAAGGTTTGTGTCAATTATTCCCCGCACCTACGACGCTTCTCCGGGACGAAGCGTTCAGGTCCGAGAACGACAGAAGGCCGCAGAACGTTTCAGAAAACTCCGCAAAAACAATCAACTTGAAGCTAAGAGTTACGACTTCTGCGGCCGCCTCCAGAGGGGGAAAAATTAGGACCCCAGACAATCGAGGAACAACTATCAATAAGTTATATAAGACGGAGTTTGGCGCATGAAAAACCGATAGGTGTATATGAAAACCTACCAATTTATCGAGAATCTCGCCTGAAACGGAGTTTGCTGAGTAAATCGATAGGGCGATATGAAACCTACCGATCCACCGGCATCTCGCCCGAGAGGGCCCAAACAATCGAAAGATTAACTATTAATAAGCCACAAGAGGCGGAGAACCATAAATTTATATGAAACTCACTGAATAAACGAATCACTCCGAGACGGA
Source organism: Macrobrachium rosenbergii (assembly GCF_040412425.1). NCBI lineage: Eukaryota > Metazoa > Arthropoda > Malacostraca > Decapoda > Palaemonidae > Macrobrachium > Macrobrachium rosenbergii. The sequence goes on along the minus strand of NC_089742.1, from coordinate 73,899,214 downwards.
GTTCTAAAGAGCGCACTATTAATAAGCCACATGAGGCGGAGCTTGGACGAGGTAAAACTGACAGGTATATGAAACTCACGGATTCATCAGGTAGCCTGCTCGAGAGCATAGCGCATAAACGCAATTCGGCCGCGGTGCCAAACGACTAATAATAAGCCAAAGGAGGCGGTGTTTACGGCTTATAAAACCGAATTGGTGTAAATAAAACTCACGATTCATCAGCAGCCTGCTCCGGAGAGCATAGCCGCATTTTTATAACCTTCCGAGTCAAGAATAAGTCACATGAGGTTGAGTTTAAGGAGACTTCCAAACCGACAGGTATATATAAAACCCACGTGGTTCATCAAGAAGCCTGCTCGAGAGCATAGCGCATTTCATAACCATACAAACTATAAATCAAAACAGACCGCGTGACCGAATGGAGCTATAGACTTCCGGTGGATCGCTGGTTTGTTGCAGGATAAGTACATTCCTGCACTTGACAAAACCAGCGAAAACGTATGAGAAAAGGGCATGCTGGAACGTGATGCCGGAGCAGAGTACCGAGCAGCCATAGCCTAGTCAGACCAGGAAAACTCCTGAGAAAACCGGGAGAAAAACTGGGCTAATAGGACAAAACTCAGACATAAAAACAGAGGCCAACGGAACATTCGGCGATCATGTTTGAACAAAATGTGGGAATTGTTATGAATCAGCTGAAGTGGGCGCACTCCGGAAACAAGAGAGGAAAACTCGAGGAGGATATCCTGAACGGCGATAGCGTGGGGGGAATAAAACGCCGACCGCTTAAACACTAAACCGGGTCAGAGCAGTAAGCAAGGAGAGCGCCCAACAAGATAACAAAACACCAAACAGGTAGTAGCAAAAAGGAGGGGGAACGCTGAAAGTAAATAAAGCAGAAGACAGTTAGGTGGGGAAAACGCTAACTGGCCTCGTATGAGATCCCAACAGTGAGGTGCGAACATGTAGGGAAGCACCACGAAGGAAATAGTCGACGAAAGGAAGGGGGAAGGATAGGCCAGGAGGTTGGCAACCCAAAGCAGCTGCACTCAGTGGACAGCACTCCCCGGCGCCCAGAGATCTACAGATCCCCTATGTAAGCTGTGTTGCACGACAAGAGCGAGAAAAAGAGAGGCGGGCAAAAACCTCACGCCAGAGAGCAATGAAAGATAAAAGGAGTGTGAACAGGAGTGGGGAGAGCACCCTGGTCACCTCCAGGTCCAGGTGGAGTGCCAACTCAGACACACTGAAGGACAATCAATCAATGCAGAGGAGGGATTTAGATACAACATAAAATAAGGATAATTGCTCAAGCCTTGAAAGTTAACAAACTTTGAAAACAAAACCAAGGGGAGAGAGAGAGCAAAGGATAAAAAGGGAGAGAAGGGGGCTCTGAACCACAAAATAACAAACATATATATATAGTCGGTAAAAGAAGTAGAACAGGAGTGAGAGCACTCCGGTCACCATTGGTAAGCAACCCAAAGAAGGATTGAACTAGATAGGCTACGCAGGTAAACCCTCGCCATTCCAGCTTAACTTATTAGGAACATTAGCCTAAGTGAGTGTCAAACAGGAGAGGGTGGACGTAGGCAATATATCCAAGTCAAAACCAAACAAAGGGAAGCACCAGACATAAAACACACATGTACAGAACGAGATCACCGACATGAAACTCATACGTACAGATCGAGATCGTCCCCTCCCTAACGAATTTTTCCCGAAGGAAAAAGTGTTACAGCTTCAACCCTAGGCTAACTCTTAACTGACGATGGAAGGAAGGAAGCCTAGGAGAGGGTAAAGGCTAACCAATAACTCAAAAAAATCATAATAAAACAAAATTGTCTATAAGGTACATGTAGGAGGATAGGCAGGCCCAACACAACGTGATCGTGAAGGGACATGACCGGCCTCCAGCTAAATGAAAGTATCCCAAAATTAACAAAATTCAAAAGCATCCAAGCACAAGGTCAAAAATTAAATGTAACAATGAAAATCATGTTCCCATACACTTAGAGAAGTGAGTCTAAAACAAGGCAAAATAAAGCCAAAATAAGAAGCGAATAGGCCCGAGGGGGAACCACGTAGCCTAAACAGCAAGACAGCACTTGACCAGGAAGAGAAACACAAAAATTCACAAAAACAAAATTATAAAACAAAGTAAAAACCGTAACAGTACTAATGAAAATAAGATCCCCAAAGGCTAAGAGAAGTGAGTGACAAAAATAAAGCATAATGAGGCCATGATAATGCTTAATGGGCCCGTGAGGGGGAAGCTCATAGCCTAAACGCCAACAACATTTTGCGAATGAAGCCACAATAAAAAGCTTAATGGCCCGGAGGTAGCTCGACCTAAACGCTAAACATCACCCCGTAATGAAGCCATGATAAAGGCGACGTGGGTCCGAGTGGGTAGCTCGTAGCCTAAACGCTAAACATCACTTCCGTAATAAAAATCACTCTCGTAATGAAGCCATGATAAAAAGCGAATGGGCCCGAGGGGGTAGCTTGTAGCCTAAACGCTAAACAGCACTTCTGCAGTAAATGGGTACAGAACAAACAAAAATTAATCAAACCCACTCAAAGTTAGGATCATTAATGGTAAACATCCTGCAAATAAAAAAGGGATACAAATAAAAAACACAAAACAAATATGCCGACTACCAAGAGAGGTCATGAGACGACGTGAGAGTAGAGATCGAGACGGGCGTTATAAATTCCTTTTAATTATTAAACTAGCGGAAAATAAGAAGCCTCAATCGCTTCTAAAAACAACAAAACACCGTACTAAGTAATTGAAGAAGAACCAGGAGGATGCCATAAAAATCCAAAATAGAGCACAAAAATAAGGATCACAACGAAAATTACGGTGAATCAAAAACGTGCTTAAAATGGAATGCGCGCTAGTGTTGCCTTGGTATACAGTCCTCGCGAGTAGTGCATGGGCTTGCATCGCACCTCTCTCGCTGGGACTTTTTGACATTAGAATCTCTATAGATAAGGTTCCGTGTTTTAGTTCAATTCTTCTCCACACGCATCCATCTAGTGGAGCTTCATTTCTGGGGTAGTAACTCAAGCATTTCATTTACCTTTCTCTGGTATCTAGCAACGGAATTACCTAGAAATAAGTGCTGAATGGACTATTTCACCGGGTGACACGGGACCCCGATCCAGAAATAATCTGCCTCTCAGAGCCACCAATTCCATGCAGTTATCAGTCCAAACTACACAAAAAGTGAGGTGGTTTACTGCTGAGAACCCTGGAATCGATAGGCATATCCGCAGGGCTACCAAAACACTTTCTTTTTTCTGTTGAACTGTACAGTAGATGGAAGTATTTTGGGGCATTTGAAGACCTCAGCAGTGGGTTAATTAAATAAGGGGTTTGTATGAAAAATTTTTTTTATTTTTTCATTAATTGTTTACCTGTCATTATATTCATGTTATGTTAAGATCAATCACCAACTCTATGTTAATTAATTTTGTTAGACTTTTTTATCACTTAATTTTTTATTCTTTTTTTTTGCAGCTAGAGAAATCACCAACTTTTGGAAGTATAGAAACTAGTGACTATGAAAAGAGGCAGTTAGCTCAGCAAAGTCTTAGCTATAATATTAAGAATAAAACTTTTTGTGAGTTATTCCCAGATACAACAGAGGTTAGTATACTGTATTTTGCAATATTCCATTTATATGAACAGAAACATTCATAGTAGGGTATTTTTTTATAAAGTCTGTACAAAGCTCTTCAAAGGTTGCTGAAGACAATACACTATACAAAAATAATGTAAATGGCAAGTTTATGAACAGTACAGGGGAAGTTTTAATCTTCCTGTTACGAGTTTGAACCATTAAAACATCAGAATATTTTGCATGAGGTTTGTTATTGTTTGCTTGTATGACATATACAGTAATATCTAATTTTGTTATTTTGCAATGCATTATGATTGGCTTTAATCCAGAGTGTGTTCATTTTGCTAAAATTGTGACACACTCATTGATGGTAAACACCTAGAACTAATTCTTTCGGAAAGTGAACATTTTTTGGGGGACAGTGGCACCACATGAATTTTTTTTAATACCATATTTTCTTTCCCTAGGTGTTAATACTTTTAAAGATTTTATGCCTCTACATAGTTATTGGTGCTTACGGTGCCATAACTTGATGTTTGGCGCCGTAACTTGATGTTGAACCAAGTTACAGCGCCGTAAGCGTTGTTAACTTGTTGCTTATTCTTGCCCGTTAGCGCTGTCAACGGTGCTTAACTTCATGCAACATCAAGTTATGATGCTATAAAACGCTGTTAATGGCGCAGAAAAAGCAACGTGAGATCAAACCTGCCAAAAGTCGGTGACGCACTGTATGAGTATATGCAAACCTTAATATTCTGTCAAAGACTGTTAAAGGAAACTAGATAAAATTGAAACTGAACTGCTACAATATTGGGATACAACCAGTGGTTTTTTAATAAAACAGAATTGTATTCTAATACACTTGCACCTCAACGGAACTTACCGGGTTTCGTTAACATAACAAATACGTCTGAGACTGGAAATGGAAGTATCTCTTACACTATGTTAATTGTTAAGAATAATGTTATCTTGTGTTGTTCTGTTCTTCTCATTCTTAACATTATTCATCTTCTACTATTATAATATTTTTTTATTATTGTTTTTAGTAAGGAGATCCTCATGAACATGTTTCTTTAAAAATTATGGCTGCATCAGTGAAGTTTACCTTGTAATAAACTTTTTCTCTTTTTCTAATAGTTCCTTTTCTGTAGAGGAAAGGTCACATACCATTTGTCCAATATTCACTTCATCAAAGGGAAGGTATAGACACACTTGGGAACGTTTACAAATCACTAATGTAAATACACTTGCATATGAGAGCACAGGAAGTGTAATATATTACCATTAATGTTTTGCTGCAGTTCAACACCACCAAAGCAGGTAAGTTGAAGATTTAGTGAATCATGAAGTACTTTCTTGTCATATTTATGCAGAGATGTTGGGCAAGTAAGTGTTTTTAAGGCTATGGATGGTACTCTGGCACTTGTTGACTGGCTGGAACTTCCCCCACATGAATCAGGTAATAGGGTGCGAAAGTCAATGGTTTTTGCCTTAATTTCAGTCACAGCCAGATGGGGTTTCAATAACAGCAGCAAAGTGACACCACCAACCAAGATCCCACAATGAGATGCCCTAAAGAACCAGACCTGCTGATTGCCCCAAACCACCATCAGACAATCATTCAGATTGTAACAGAGGACCTTTGACCTTTTTAATCAGTTCTCAGTTATGTTGGAGAGGTGCCCACCAGTTAGTGATGAGCTGAAGAGTATCATCCCCATATAATGAATATTCAACGATTATTGCATGACATTTCATGTATAGAGAAAGAAATTATTAGAAAAATTAGACACTTCAATTACTTTATTTGATATTATATGTTTACCCAGGCCATTATTTACCCAGAAGCTTAAGATTACCAGTACTTATACCTAACCAGATTTTATACTACAGCAATCTCTTGATTATTTGGATTAATATAACCAATGCCCCGTTGGGTAAGGGCAGAATCCAGATATTGACAACATTGTCAATCCAGCATCGACAGCGTAGAGGGAGAAATGGTGCAGAGTTACCATTCTACGGGTGTAAAAACGGTAACTACATACCCTTCCTCCCCCTACATTGTCAGTACCGCATAATCGTAAACACTAAATATGCCTATGTGTGGTGCGTCGTTGGTAGAGCTTCTGAACGTGGTAGGTGGATGGATGGAAAAGACTGTGTGCTGAATGATTGTTTTTACTTGATTGGCAATAATAGTGACCAACTGCAGCTTGACTAATGAGAGCAAGGAATCAGACTACTTCAGGCTTTTCATTCATAAAGTGATTCAAGTCATCACTGACGAAACAAATTGCTACCAAGAGCAGCATGTTGCTGGGAGAGTGCAAGGCCCCTGTAAGATGAAGAAGTGGAACAATGTTAGCCAAAGGGAAATAATAGAATTCCTCACAGTAACATTACTCGCACCCCATGTACTGAAGCACCGTGTCAGGGATTATTGGTTGACAGATATGTTTATTCATACCCCAACATTTCCAAAAGTCATGCCTCGTTATCGTTACCAGACCATTTATAGGTTTTTGCACTTCACAAACAATGATTTATGAGACCCCAGTGCAAACAGTAGACCGTGGAAAATAAGGAAAATTTTTATGATTGATGAAAGTCTTGTGTTGTTCAAGGGGGCAACTTGTTTTCAAGCAGTATACCAGATCAAAGAGGCACCAGTTTGATATAAAATGTACAGTATTTGTGCCTGGAAAACTGGATATGTCATGGATGTTTTTATTTATACCGGAGTGGATGTTGAAATTTCCTCTAATAATCATTTTTGCAACTCTAGCGCTATCGTGAAAACAGTTATGGCCCCATATCTTGGGAATGGGCATATGTTGAACTGTATACAGACAATTACTACACCAGCCCGTGGCCTAAGTAAATATTTACACAACACACCACCACCGGACTGGTTGTACTGTATGCAGAAAAAGGAGAGGGATGCCCATCTTCCCCCAAGAATGAAGAAAGGAGATGTGGTGGTTAGAAAGAAAGGTCATCACCTTGCCACCAGATGGAAAGATAGAAAAGAATTTGCTTTACTGACTGTGGTACACACTGGCATGCTAGCAGCCTCAGGGAGATGTGACCATTATGGGGGACCTAGTCACGAAGCCAATTGTGATTGTTGACTACGTGAAAAACATGCAGCTTGTCGACAGATCAAATATACAGATGGGTATGATAGAGTGTGTAAGAAAAACACTGAAGTTGTATAAAAATGCATTCCTTCACCTCATCGATATCTGTTTGCTGAACGCTTATAATTTACATAAGCACAGAACTGGCAGTTCCTGTCCTTTTGGGATTTCTCCCTGAGAGACGGCAAGCAATTAGTCGACAAATACAGCACACATCAGCCACAGAGCAGCAGTAGAAGGGTGCCAGCAATGCAGATTGAATGCATTGCCCCCCAACAGTAGTGCAAGAAGCACCACCTTGCTTATGTGGCACCAATACAGTCGAGTGCTAAGGGAGAAAGGCTATGCTGTGTGTGCGCAGACACCAAGCAGCGCAAGCAGGTCAAGACTACTAGTGTCTACCTGGTGCCCAGACTGTAAGATGCCCTTATTCTTACACTGCTTCAGATAATACCACCAGACTGCAAGGTGCCCTTATTCTTAGACTGCTTCAGATAATACCACCAGACTGTAAGGTCCCCTTATTCTCAGACTGCTTCAGATAATACCATAGCTATGTCGAGTTTTAGAAAATGAGAGAGTCACAGAGAAAACTTGGGGAATTTATACACTATGTCTGCAAAGCAGTAAAAATATTTTTTTACTTATCAATTATAGGGAAAATATATTGTAAATATCATTGTACTTATCAATTTACTGGGAAATTTTACAATTACAGGTATTTATAATGAATATATATATTGTCATACACATTTGTTGGGGAATTTTGACTAAGATAAATTTGTAATTTACATATGAATTGGCTTGGGAATTTTACAATTATGGGTAAATGTGATTCTCATTTTTATATGAGAGAGAGAGAGAGAGACAGAGAGAATTCTGTATAGGCCCAGGGACAAAGGGGGAATAGTTCAAACATGTTTACACTTTTGACTATATTTGCTAGGGAATTTTACAATTGTGGGTAAATGAGAACTTTATTATTACTTAAATAATTTTGTAATATACGTATCAGTTTGCTGGGGAATTTTACAATTGCGGGTATGAGAATTTAATTTTTACATATGCAAATTACAGTAATTTACATATCAATTTGTTGGGTAATTGTACAGTTATGGATAAATGAGAATTTAATTTTCATATGTTCATCTGTGCAGGTGGCCTGGGGACAGAGGGGCAACAGCAAAAACACTTTTTGATATTTGCTGGGGAATTTTACAATTACAGTCAACCCCCTCGCATTTGCGTTTCGGGATTCGCGGCTTCACCTATTTGTTTCTGTGGAATTTATCCCTGAATTATTCGTGAAAAATTTGGTATTTCACGGATTTTTTTGTCAAGAAATATTCACTAATTACTGTGCTTTTATGTTATTTTCATTATTAAATACATTTTTTTTATAATAAAATGATTTACTAATTTTCAAATATTAATGTTAATGTAAACACAGCAAAATTGTATTTTTTTTCAATGCATATTAAATATTTAGGTACTGTACAGTACTTAACTTCCCAGTGTTTCCCCTATGTACTAAAAAAGAAAGTGGGAATGCTTCAATACTGTATGAGAGAAAATGGATGTACCTGAATATAGGGGTAGCTTGAATAGTTTTCACACTTGGCTGGAAGCCATAAATTTTTAAGAGTAAAATTTTGTAAGATGACTTTGAAATGATATTAAAGTGTTTTATATGATAGTTTAGGGTATATTTGGTATAGGATGATAGTTTAAGGTGTACATTTGGTATTTGAACTATTAAAAAGCAAAAGCAAAAAGTGAAAACATTTATATTAATGCATATATTTTGTCCATAAATTGCTCAGGGATTGTTGCTAATTTTAGTTCAAGAACAGAAATACAGGCAGTTCCCAGTTATTGGCGGGCTTGGTTATCAGTGATCCGGTTTTTCGGCACTTGAGTGCCGATATTCGCAGATTTCCCCTTATCGGTGCCAATAATCGCATATTGGCGCCCAACAGAGGAGCCGATAACCAAGAATCGGCGATTTTCGCTTATCGTCACACCGTCGGAACAGAACCCCTTTTTAATCAGTTCTCAGTTATGTTGGAGAGGTGCCCACCAGTTAGTGATGAGCTGAAGAGTATCATCCCCTTCAACTCAGCACTACTAACGTGCTTGCCATCTGCCATTTGCTAAGAAAACCAGATCAAGGTCAACTGTTCAATATCTTCCGTTGGTCTTTTGCCATGATCTTGTGAGCCTGACTCTTGGATGTCTTCTTCCCAAAGTCCATTGCATACTTCTTCAGCTTGTCCTGGGAAGTTTTAATATCGTGTAAGGTTAACTGCACAATGCCGTACTCCTCCATGATATGTGCCATAGACCAATTTATTTCAATTCTCTTGATTTCTAGTTTCTGTTGAAGGGTCAACACCTTCCTCGCCCTCATAGGACGGGGTGGGGTCATACAAATAATACACAGCAACATGCTCACAACTGACAACACCTGCAAAGCTGCAGGCACTGCAACAAAAGCCACATGCTTGGGGTAACACATTGCGTATCACAAACACCCACATATAATTCAAACAAGCGACTGATCACACAGTGATCAATTTTACCGAGTGCATTGATACTTTCTGGATGTAACCAATCAGTGAAAGATGTGTTTTATGATGCATATGCCTGTCAGCCATTAAAAAGCAAAAAAATTTCAGTACTGTGGAAGCTTTGTTGAGTCTGAGTATGATTATTAGACATAACAGTACAAAAGAGAATATTATTTAGAATGAGTCTTACTGTTAAAGTTAGCTTACATCTTCATGCCATCAGGTACAATCGGCATTAAAAAAATTCAAATTATGCTTGGCTGACCTGTTAGGACTATCTGCAGTCGTTTGTTTTCCCACCAGGTGGTGTTGGAATGTAAACAATTGAGCCAGAATTCTTGCCGTCTGCTTCTACAGACATGTGAATCAGCATTGTTATATTTTGATGATTTCTGGCAAAATTTCTCCTGTACAGTATTGTACTTGTTTTCTGTTATTTGCATTATGTCAGCTACAGCAAGCAAAGATGAAAGCATTAAGCATACCATAGTCATTTCCAAGAAAGACATCACTATATCTTCCAATCAGAATACAAGAACAAGTATCCCAGCCTCACAGAAATAATTGGTCTGTATTGTCCTCCATTTAGAGTCTCGAGTACGGGAAACTAACTATCAAGCTTGACTGGAAAAGCTAAGCTTTGAAAATGTGATACCACAAACCTAAGTTGACTGGCAGATATCTTCTAGAAGACAAGTGGACTGAAGCAGCCTTCATTGAGTCCTACATTATCTGAAATTTTTTATGAATCAGATATCTTCAGAATGGGCAATTTCTGAAATTGCATAATAATCTGGTTTTCCAAAGAATGAGTTGCCAGATTTTTAACATTTTAAAGTATGTTCTCGCACCCTGCACTAGAAAACCTTGAATAGTTGTCTTTGTAAGTTAAAAATGACATTTTTGTAATAAAGTTTATATCTATATATACTTACCTAGTAATTACTTAGCTAACGATTATGCTCGCACAGCATCCTAAATTCAAAATTCACAGTAAAGCATCAGTTGCAAAGCGGGGGTGACAGGTCCCACCCACTGCAATGGGAGTGTGGGAGCGACTTACTGCCAGCAGCACCATTCTGATTTATTGCTGCAAAGGCCATGAAAAAAGGGGAGGAGGGAGGGCTCTGATTCAGTAATTACTTGGCAAGTATAAATAAAACTTTATTTTATTATAAAAATGTTATTTTTATATAAGTAACTTACCAAGCAATTACTTAGTATTATAAAAATACTTACCAAGCAATTACTTAGCTAAGTCCCACATTGCAAGGGGGGGTCGGGTGATTGGACAGTTCTACTTCCAAACATTAAGTGTGGTAATGACGAACTAGAAAGGATGGCTAGCATTGAAACAATGCTTGTTGCTTCCTTACCTGGTAAGAGAGCTACTGTAGGTGAATACTGCCTCTGATTGGTGCTCATCTTAACCTGCAGTGGTGCGGCAGTGAGCTGAGACGCACCTCTACATCAGTGGAAGCCTTGCAGCGGAGGATATGCCTGATCGCTGACAAGACGTATGCAGGAAAAAGTTGCCCTTGCCCTGGGCACAGTACCACAAACCAACAACCAGATAACAGTCACCCACCTTGACACAACAGACCACTACCCATCCAAAGAACTGGTGGGCACTCCAGGCACTACTTAAAAGTATCCCCCGGCTTCCCAAAATCTCGACACCCTGCATCAAGGCGGAGAGACAGGATCTCTCCTATGCTTCTTCCCCCAATACCATGCCAGCCACTGTTAATGGTCCGAGGGTGCTGCAGTTTTCAAATACAGTACTGTTTCCACTTCTTTCAAGTAATGAGACGTGAAGATCAACTTGCACCTCCTAAAGGTCGACTGAAGAATGGATGAGAAGGATAAATTGTGCTTGAAGGCGAGAGAGGTAGCCACTGCTCTGACTTCATGAGCTCTAATTTTGATCAAAGGAAAAGAGTCTTCCTGAATCCGGGAATGCGCTTTGGAGATTAGGTCTCAGTAAAGAACAATAGGGCATTCTTTGAAAGAGGATGAGAAGGATTCTTGACAGAACAGCAGAGGTTGCTAGCAGGTCCTCAGATCTAGGTCCTATGCAAATATTACCTCAGGGCTCTGACTGGGCAAAGAACCCTCTCCTCTTCATCCGGGCCCAGGATATCCATTAAATTCTCAATATGGAAGGAGCGAGGCTTAGAAGGATCCTCATTCTTGGCTAAGAAGCCTAAGGTGAAATAGTGCACTGCATCTCCTTGGGAGAAGCCCACCCTCTTATTAATCAAGTGCAGTTCACTTACACATTTGGCCGTAGCCAGGGCTGCTAGAAAGAGGGTCTTGAGGGAAGTGGAACCGAGTGGCTCAAAGAGGACCCGTAAGCCACTTGAGGACTACATCCAAGTTCCAAGACACTAAATCAGATTTCTTCTGCTTGGAAGTGTCGAATGACTTAAAGAGGTCATTAAGATCCTGGTTAGGTGAAAGATCCATACATCTTGTGTTTAAAAACCGAGGTAAGCATCGTTCGTTATCCTTTAATGGTGGATGAGGATAGACTCCTAGAGGTCCTCAGGTAAAGGAAAAAATTCGCAGTCTGGGTTAAAGATGTCTCAGAAGACGAGATGTGATGTCTGAGGTACCATTGACGGAACACTGTCCACTTTGACTGGTAAACGTTGCAAGTAGATTGTCGTCTGCACTTCACAATAGCTTCTGCAGCTGCTCTTGAAATACCTTTTCACTCTGACGAGTTTCCTGACAGTCTGAAGCCTGTCAGAAAAGAGTTGACCTTTGTTGCTACAGGCGGTGTTTTGAAGGGGTTCCGTTCTTGCGCCACGTCGTAACCGAAAATCAGCGTAAGCCGAACATCTACCGAAAATCGTCAAAAATCATAAGAAAACCTTACTTTAATGCTCTGGGTGCATTGAAAACGATGTAAACTGCATTATTATTGAGTTTTACATCAAAAGAACCTTCAAATTATGATTATTCTGCCATTTTGGGGCCATATTTCTTCCGTCGGATCGAAGCGCATTTACGCGTCGTAATCCCCGAACATGCGTTGAAGCCATGAAATAATTTCTGATGAATATATTTGAAAAGCCCGCCAGTAACTCAGGAACGTCAGAGCGGAACCGTCGAGGAACCGGGACTGCCTGTATCTCTTGAAGTGAGGTTGTTTGAGTAGTCACGGTCTTTGGGGAAGGCCTTGGGAAGTGTGCCAGAAGACGTAGAAGGTCCAGGAGCCATTCCTTTGTGGGCCAGAACGGTGCTACAAGTGTCAATGAGATATTGCAGTGTGACATGAACTTGTTCAGGACTTCCCTCACCAAGCTGAAGTGTTGGAAGGCATAAAGGTCCAGGCCCGACCAGTCTAGGAGCATAGCGTCCGTTACCCATGCCAGGGGATCCGGTGCTGGAGAGCAGAAGAGAGGGACCCAGTTGTTTCTTGAGGTGGCAAACAAGTCTAGGGACAAGTTGCCCTACAATCTCCAAAGGTCGACACAGATCCTGTAGTCCAAGGTCCACTCGGTAGGAATGACCTGCTTCTGACGGCTCAACTCATCCGCCAGGACGTTTAATTTCCCTGAATGAAACGAGTGACCAACATCACTTGATATTGGTGCGCCCAAAATAGAAGGTTGTAGGCAGTCTGGCCCCTTGTTTTTTGATATACGACAGAGCGGTGGTGGTGTCCGCATGAACAACCTCTGTCTTGTTGTGAGTTGAGGCTGAGAAATGCTGGAGACCTAGATGGATGGCCTTCAGTTCCTTTACATTGATATGAAGATTGCTTTCCTCCTGGGTCTAGGTCAGGGCCTGGAGGGTGAAGAGATCTTCCTTGCGAAAGTCTTCCTTCGGACAGCCACCATTGGAGGTCCGATTTTATCTCCTGAGTGATGGGAAAGACGACAGAGTCCGGTTAAGTCTTCCTGTCCCAGTTGGCTTTGAGGTAGAATTGGAGATCTCGTGTGCTGTCTGCCCAACTTGACGAAGGTCTCGATAGACGATAGAGTCCCTAGAAGGCTCATCCACTGACAGACCAAACAGGATGAAAGGGCGAGGAAACTGTGAATAGTCTGGAGGCAGTCTGTGATTCTCTTGGTGGACGGAAGAACATGAAAAGTCCAAGAGCTGAGAATCATCCCCAAATAAAGAATCTCCTGTGTAGGGGCTAACTGGGACTTCTGGAGATTTAAAAGAATTCCTAGATCTAGAGAAAGTTGGAGATTTAAAAGAATTCCTAGATCTTGAGAAAGTTGGAGATTTAAAAGAATTCCTAGATCTTGAGAAAGTTGGAGAGTTGTCTGAAGGTCCTTTGTGCACCTCTTCTTGAAGGGGATTGAAGAAGCCAGTTGTCCAGGTAAAGGCTGATCTTTATGCCGACTAGGTGGAGCCATTTGGCGAGAGGGGAGAGGACTTGAGAGAATACTTGAGGGGTCATGGAGAAGCCAAAGCAGAGACACCAAAACAGTTATTAGACTTTTCCCTGGAAGACGAACCCGAGATACTTCCTGGAAATTGGAGTGGGGATATGAAAGTATGCATCTTGCATATCCAACGTGATCCTCTAATCGCCTGGGTGAATGGAAGTCATGACCGACTGGTTCGTCTCCATCTTGAACTTTGTCTTCCTTACGAAGTGATTGAGGGCGCTTATGTCTAGGACCGTTCTCCAACCTGACACTTTGGGGACTACAAACAGACGATTGCAGAAGCCCTGGGAGTGAACATCCTTGACTTCCTCTATGGCTCTGAGAAGAACACTTCCTTCGAAAGGGCCAAATGTTTCTCCGAGTCTCTTCAGTAGGCTGTCAAGGCGATGAGAGAGGCCACTAAAGTAGGGCTCTCGAAAGAACAGGATGCAGTAGCCCTCTTTTACCACCTTGACGATCGATTGGTCTGCTCCCCTGCACTCCCACTTCCCCCGGAAAAAGAGAAGTTTGGCTCCTACTGGGGCACAAAGGACTTCTGGTTCACTTCTTGGATGGCAGTGTCGCGAAAAAATATTCAGTGCACAGGATTTTTTTGCTTCAAACTCCCGCCGTTTCTACAAGTTTGACAGAATGGTGGAAACTTACAGAACAAGGCACGTCATAAACACGACTATTATTGCACATTTTGCTGAAATGCACGTACGGGCCGCAGTATGCAACGCCATATTTTGTCTAATTGCTTGTTTGAATGGTTTGTTGTAAGTTTGAAGTCCTTAAGCCCAAGTACATAAAAATGAATTGACCCAGTTAGCAACCACCTGGACAGGGAAGTGAGACTGTCGTGCGATAGTCTCGCTCGTGTCATTCCAGGAATCCTGTTCGTGGCAGACATGTGGGCTGGGCTCTTGAAGGTTGTGGAAAATTAGCAACTGCAAGTGCTCCTATGTAATTGTAGTGAGAGTGATTGGGTAAGACTAACTGTTTAGGCGTTTGTGTACTGCGGTGGCACTGTGGTTAGGTTCCAGTGGTTTCTTTGGAGTTGGGGGCAGTTGTGTAACCCACGTGTGTCATGTTACGGGTGCGGAGGTTGTAAGTTCGTTAATACATTTTTTGAGGGTTTGTGTGATTGTTATGTAAGGATGATGGTCGAGATGGTTTTGTTTTTGTAAATAAATTGAGAAAACTTGATACGCGACTCGTTTGTCCTTGCATGGGGGTAAGTCACTTTCATAGTTCGTGGGTTGATCGTGCAGTCTATCGGTACAATGAATATACAGTGACATCTGTCAAGGAAATTCCCGACAGGCAGCTTGGAGGAGTTCTTCGAGAAGGATCTAGATTGGAACTGAAGATTTGAGCGAGATCTAACTTGCGATTTGGGCTTACAGTAACCCCCGTATTCGCGGGGTATGCGTACCGCACCCACCCCGCGAATAGCTAAAATCCATGAATACTTAAAACTCCTCAAAAAACATTTAGAACTGCCTATTTTGATAGTTTAAAAAAAAAAACTCTAAAAATCCTTATACATGAGTATTTCAATAGTTTTATTACAAAAAGTGCATTTAGTCATGAAAATTATATGAAAATGCAGTGATTAGTGAATATTTCTCGGTGAAAAATATTGCGAATGGGCAAATTTTCCGCAAATAATGGGTAGATACGTTCCACAGAGAAATCCGCAAATACGGGGGGTTTACTGTATTCCCAAGAAAGGGATGCAGTTGTAGCGGAGAGGTCATCTTTGGAATGAATGACAAAGACAAAGAACTCTTGGGGTGTGTAGAAGACTGTGCAAGCAGGTCTGGGGTGGATTTCTTCTGAAGATGCGATGCAATCTCTTCCACAATCGACTGGGGAAAAAGGTGAGAAGAATCCAACGGAGAAAATAACAAGGTGGATCTCTGTGAAGGCGTGACTCCTCCTGTGGTGAAGGAGCACTAAAGTTCTCTCTTTTTAAGAACTCCGAAAGCATAAAGAGCCGCGAGTTCTGAAGAGCCATTCCTGATGGCTTTGTCAGTGCAAGAAAGAACACTGAACAGGTCTGCGAAGAGTTTGTCCAAGCCCTTAAAGTCCTTGATCTCCTTTGCAAGGGCTCCTACTGTCCAGTCCAGAAAACTTATAACTTCAAAAACCTTGAAGAGGTTCTTAACGAGATGATCCAGTCCCGAGGAGGAGAAGAAAACTTTTGGCCGAAGTGAAGGCTGACTGATGAGAAGAGTCAATAAGACCAGAGAGGGAGCCTCCCCAGTGATGTACGGCTGATATTTCCTCTTGACCAGACGAGAGGGAGGTTGGGCAAAAGTCGCTTTGCCCTGCTCTCTCTTCATTGAGAGCCAGTCTTCAATCTCCTTCATTGCTTTCTTAGAAGAGGAAGAAGGCACCATCTTGGGAAGTCAAGAGTGCTCTTCAGGAAGGCTTCTCATAAGGAAGGAAGAAGCAGAAGATGACAGAGCAGCCGGGCCAAAAAAAGTGGGAAAACTTGCCAGGAGGAACCAAAGAATAGACACATAAGCTGTGGGAGGAGAAGCCTCTTGTTCGATCTCCTCTTTGTCTTCCAAAGAGATCGGAGACAGGGACAAATCTTGAGGTGGTTTCGAAGAGGGCGCTTTCCTGATGAAGCTCAAGATCTCCAACAGCTGTTCCTTGATGGGTGCCAGTGAATGGTCGTCTGGCCCCAAGGCTGAAACTTGGCGTTCGAGAGATGAAGACGGTTGATGACAAGTAGGAATCGGGTGCCTGGATGATGGCGCCGGGCGCTCGGAGTCCGCAGCTGGACACAAAGGAGCGGGTGCTGGGCATGCTGGAGTGGGAACTGGGTGCATGGGAGCAAGAGCTGGGCGTGTGGGAGCAAGAGCTGGCGCATGGGAGCAGATGCTGGGCTCTCAGGAGCAGGCGTCTCAAGGCAAGATGGGGTCTCAGGCGACAGGCACTTAGAACGATGCTTCAGGCATTTGGAATCCTTGGGAGAGAATGAAACTGGAGAATCCCATGGATGTGCAGTTAACTGAACCAAGCTGAAAACTGAAGGATCCACACCATAGCTGCAGGATGGAAGCGGGTTGTTGAAGGTGTCCCATGACTTTGACCGGCAATGGGGAAGCAGAAGTCTAGTCATCCATGTGCCTTCTCAGTGGCCAAGACGAATTAAGGAAGCATCTACGAAGCCTGCGGTCGGAATCTGAGTCCAACAACATGCCTTTCCAGTGGCAGCCGGTCGAAGCCTGGGATCTAGCAACAGGCTTGATTGAGGGGCAGCAACCCGTGCGCTAATCCTGCCAGCCTCCCTTGGACCTCTGGTATGTCTTCTCCCAGGTACAGGGGAG
This sequence comes from Macrobrachium rosenbergii, assembly GCF_040412425.1. Lineage (NCBI taxonomy): Eukaryota > Metazoa > Arthropoda > Malacostraca > Decapoda > Palaemonidae > Macrobrachium > Macrobrachium rosenbergii. Next base: position 73,882,128 of record NC_089742.1, on the reverse strand, counting down.
TGGGACAGTGACCTTCATCTAGGAGAACCAAAGGGACAGGAAACCACCTCCTCCATTAACACTTCACTTACTTTATCACTGAAAGCTTTGTCCATAAGGACATGTAGGGATGCCCCTATCTCCGACACCAAATTAACCACTAGACTAATTTTCTTGTCAAATTTGGACTCGATTCTAGCCTCAAGACTGGCTTTGGCATCGGGGTCAGAAGCACAGTAGCATGTGGAGGGATAGAGGGAGACTAAGAATTGGAGAGAGTGTGTGTTTAGGAGTAGAAGGAAGAGCAAGGCTAGAGTCTGTCCTAGGCTTAAGTGAAGAATCTCTACTAACAGAGGGGCCCTACTTTTGGCCCAAGTGGCCACCTGCCTTAGCCTATTCTTCTCAAGTCTACAAAGATGAGATTCAAGCACCTTCCATTTACATTCATCCCAGTCCTTGCACTCTGAACATGTATTCTCCCTAGAACACACCTGCCCCCTTCACTTAGTGCACATGGTCTGTGCATCATAAAGTTTAGTTAATCTAGCCTTACAGCCCTCGCTACAATAGCAGCAACTGGAAGCGCTAGAATCAGAGATACCTAACTAGAAGAAAAATACTAATTGCAGTGACGAAACCAAAAAGGCAACAGTTTGAGCCAAACGAAAGTGAAATACTTCAACTTCCGTGAGCGTGCAACAACTGGCAAATCAGGCAGGACTGCAGAGTGTGACATGCTGTCGGCAGCGCGGCATAAAAGGGAATGATTCCATTGGCGTTAAGTCGCTCCTACGCTCCCATTGCAGTGGGCGGGGCCTGTCACCCCCTGCTTTGCAGCTGACATGTTACCGCGAATTTTTAATTTAGGATGCCGTTCGAGCATAATCGTTAGCTAAGTAATTACTTGGTAAGTTACTCATATAACTTATATTAAAAGATAATTTAGTTCATTTTTTTGGATATGCATGCATGCAGATAATGTGGGCAATTAGCATCTATCAATAATATTGGTTACAATCAGTTCTCATTTGAGGTTTAATGTTATATAGTCCCTTTTTTCCACTTACAAGATGACATTTTACTCAGTGTCCTAGTTTTTAGGAACTTAAGAAGCAGTATTTGTACAGATTTTAAGTTCTGTCCGGTATAGGAAAGATATGGCAGATTGTCTCATATTGTTGAGCAGGGAGACACTTAAGGTCTTCAAGTGTTTAATCCTAGTAACAGAAGAGTTCACTTCAACATTTGTGAATCTGGACTCCAAATAGACAATGGGTGTGTAATTACTTTTATCATAAGTCTCTTCTCCCAAGCCTTTCCCGTTGGTACACATCAGGGCTACGGGCATATTCATTAAGTTTTTGCCATATTAGTGTGAGTGCTACTGGGTACGGGAGGTCTGCTCCTTTTGTAATCATACCACTTACTGTAGCAGGCAGTTAATATTGCATAAAAGATGTTGGTTTTTACATGTTTGAAAATTACTGTAGCAGGCAGTTAACATTGCATAAAAGATGTTTGTATTTATAAAGTTTGAAAATTATGCATTTTTTTTTAATGTTATGTACATATCATGCTACCTTTGAGTTATACTTGTGAAAATGATAGGTAAAACATTTTTTTACTATTTGAAAAGAAAATTGTTACATGCTTTTGATTATATAAATATCTCATGCTTTCTATTGGAAGGAAATTATCAACATTAGACTGATAATGGCAGCAAAGGGTAATATTTGTATGTTCATTGTAGAAACTATGGGATGTTTTGAGAAGTGATTTAATTTTATAACATAATTATATGAAGTTTCTGTTTCAGGAGATCCAAAATAAAATAATTCGTCGAGAACAAGAACTTGCAGAAAGAGCAAGAGCAGCTGAAGTAAGTTGCCAAAATAGAAGAAATTCATCAAGTAACGATAATTTAAATAGAAATGGTGAAGCAAGCCAGATGTCAGCCCTTACAAATCTATTGGTGGTCATCGGCTTTGCATTATTTGCCTTGACTGTGAAATATGTTGTCTCTTCTTTGAGTGAAGACGAAGGATAGAATATGTTATGGTGATATTTAAAGAGTTATTTTGGTTACTCATCCTGATAGTGTTTTATGAGTTAGAATAAGAAATATATCATATAGTAACTGTGACTGGACTCTGAAAACTCTCTTTTGCCCTGGGCTAACCAGTTACGTAGTTTTAAGATATTTTGGAAATTATTAACTAGGAAATTTCACCTGCAATAATGGAGAACAAAAGTTTCTCAGAACACATTATAAAAGTACAGTAATGGTTTTGTGATGATGTATGTGAGATCTTGGTTTATTGTGACATAGGCTTTGGAATTATAGTCTGGTACTGTATTTTAGATTTGTATTATCTACAGAAAACCTAACAAGATAGCCTGTGCATTTGCAGATTGTTGATGGTGATTTTTATCAGGGTGCTTATGTGTGAGTGGTTTATATTTTATTATTTTTTTTGAAGAATTAGTTGTGTGATTGATCTGAAACAATAGTTTGTATGCTTCAACTTAAATAATTATTCTTATAGAAATGTTATTACACAACTGTCAAGGTATTGTGACAGCTTTTTTCCATTAAGAAATATTAAAGTATTTATTTATCATTTGAAATTTTGTGTAAGGAGATGGTGTTTTACTCTTTGTTTGAAAAAAATAAAATGTCAGCATTTTGTGCTAATAATATATGACTGGAACATTTATTGTTGGTAGTTTTAATCTAAATACCTATGTTGTCCGTACTGTATACTTTTTTTAAGCTGTCATGAAGAGACTGGTATGCTTTTGCAACCCTTCCACATATAATATAAGGGCTCTCATTTTAAAGTTGTAAAGCTATGTGAATTATTAAGTCTTTCTTAATAACAAAGACTACTTTGCCTTTTACATCTTTCAGTTTCATTATGCTTATTGCTTATTTTATCTAATATGTAAGTCATAATCTTTGTGCTGGAATCATCTATATTGCAGGTCTGCACAAAGCTGTAACAATATTAGAAATGCAGAAGTCTGCACATAGCTGTAGCAATATTAGAAATGTATAGTCTGCACAAAGCTGTAACAATATTAGAGATGCAGAGTACAGTGATAATTAGAGTTGTTCCCATATGGAAACAAACCCACAACATCATGTGATCAGGACATCCTTAGGCATGCATGCGCAGACACCTACGAAAAGAATCGCTTTGAAGCGTAGCACTAGCTACTTGAGGTGCATCCAGGAGCTCGCACCCCCAATTTGTTCTTAGCTTTCGCAGCTTAAAGATGTGCTTTTTTATGCTCTGTGTATTTGTTACTTGCTGTAGCAACTTTGGATTTTTCACTCGTATTTTTCCCTGTAATTTCCTCTCTGATGGAAGTAAGTTTTATTGACTGTCTCTAGTGAGTTTTTTTCCCAGTCATGAAGGTCACAGTCAAACCAGTGTCTCGTAGATGTACGGGGACTGCAGGAAAAGGAAGGCTTGTGGAAAGTTTTTGTCCCCGCTTAATGTTAACCACATTGTTTGTGTTCTAAGTGCTTGTGTTCTAAGTGCAGAGGACAAAGTTGTTCTCGAACAATGACTTGTCGAGAGTGCGAATCTTGGACAACCTCGCAATGGGAAAAGTTTGAAAAGAGGGGGAGGAAGAAACCTATGCTGTCTTCCATGGAAAAAACCACTCCCTCCATTACTTGCACACCATCTCTGCCATCTTTGCTTCCTCTCTGTTGCCCGTTACTCCAGGTAGAATCTCCTGTCTATTTCTTCCCCTGATCAGATGACACTTATTCAGCAAGAGATGATGTCACCTCTGTCTGTCTAAATTTTTCAATAAAGGAGCAGAGAATGTTAGTGAAATGACTAATGTGGCAAAGAAAACAGGGAGTAGCCAGAGCGGGAGTAAGGAACATAGCGGTTTCCTGTCTAGCCCAAACTGGGTCCCAGTGGATACCAGCAGAGCAGGGGGAAGGTGGCCTCTTCCGAATTTGTCAGCCCGGTACTGGGTCCTAGTGGTGCTCGGCTGAAGAGAAGTAGATCTGCCTCTTCCGACTCACACTCCTCCTCCAATCTTTCACCAAGAATTTCGAAACGTCGCTGTCCTAATTCTTCTCCAGTGTGGAAGGACTACCAGTCATCACCTTCATCCAAGAGCATCCCCCGATCACATTCCAGAAAGTACTTGGCACCTTGCTTCCTCGAAATCGGTGAAACACAGCAAGAAACTTCTAGCCTCTCGTCACAGATGCCATTCCGTCACTTCTAGAGAACCCTTTGGTCATGTTCTAGAAGAGTGACTCAGCACAGTACCATTCTTGGAAAGAAGTCACACGGAGAGAGAAGTCAGCCAGTGCCTCACAGATCCAGGCACCAAGCGGAATCTCCCCGTCGCACACTGTCTCTGGTCACCTCCCATTCAGAAAGTGTAACGCAGCACAATGACTCCTGCAAGAATGGGTGGTATGAAAAGAACCATCCGGTACTGCAAAGATCCAGACACCAAGCGGACTTTCCCCGTCGCACACTGTCTCTGGTCACCTCCCATTCCCGCTCAGAAAGCATAACGCGGCACAGTGACCCCTGCAAGAATGGGCGGTATGAAAAGAACCATCCGGTACTGCAAAGATCCAGGCATCACGTTAGCACCCCACTTACCACTCAGTCTGATGGTCCCCTTCACGATTGTTCCGGTAGTTGGAATACAGAAGAAGACAACCTTTCAGTTCCAACAGCCAGGGTATACAGCCCAGATCTACGGGACAACCTTTTCAGCAGAGGTTTCGTCAAGGCTCCCAATCCAGGGGTAGACAACAATACCGGTCCACTGCTCCCCACCCCCTGGTCTGACAAACTCAATGCTATGGGCACAAGGGGAGCCAGTAGATAAAGATTTTGTCTCTCATCTTCTTCAGACCAAAGTGGGGGCTGTCTAGGGTACAAGTGGAAAGAGTGGCAGAAAGCTGGTGTAGAGAAATGGACAGTACAGTACAAATAATCATGAAAGGGTACATCGTCCCCTTCCAGCAGAAACCACTTTTGTCACCAATACCTCTCAAGTTCCCCTCCTACTGGAAAGACTTCCCCAAGCAGAGGGCTCTTCAGCAAGAGGTTCAGAACATGCTGGACTAGGGGGCTGTAGAAATAGTGAAAGAAGAGTCATCAGGTTTTACAGCCGCCTTTTCTGTAGAGAAGGCATCAACCCAGAACAAATACCTTTGAGTGACTCCTTTCAAGATGGAGACACCAAGATTAGTTCTTTCAGCAATCACTTACGATACGTTAGGCCGCCAGCAGTGAAGATCTTGGAACTCTCGCCATCTTCAAATCTTGGAACTTGCCGTCTTCCTCAGCCATGAATTATCCTTCACCTCGCACCCCCCTACGATGTGCTTATTTCCTTATGATCAATTTTGTACACCTTACGAACATCTGTGACTTGAAAAGACGTCCCTTCAGCCACATTAATACATCAGTATCTCCAGGAAACAATCCATCAACAAATGTGTGCAGAAATTAGATACTGATCACCCAATCAGCCAAATATAATCGCCTTCGAAGTTTCTCAGAAGTAACACCATCTGTCGTCTTGTCTTGAGCGATGGTGATGGTAGTTGAGAGTGCTAGCGGTGGTAGTATTGGTAGTATAGTGCTGCGGTACTTTGGTACTATGTTACCAGAGCTTTCATTTCCTTGTCAGGTCTGATGTATATCAGCTAATGACGTGTCCAAGGATCGTGGAGACATAGAAGTCCCTGTACATACAAATACAAGGGTTTACTTAACTACTAAAATATGAATATTTAATTGAAAATATCGTTAGAGATTCAGATTTATAAAAAATGTGATACTTGCAAAAAATATTTTTTGTGTAGTTCAGAATAACATGAAAAATGCATAACCAAACACTCACCTTACTAGACTTCAGTACAGGGTGACTAATTCCAAAAACTTACAACCCTAAAAGAACCACCTATGAAACAACAGACTGGGACATCCCAACAACCACAACCTATCTCCCAAAACCGCCATGGACTCTCTCCCAACCATGCTTCCTTCACCTATACCAACCCCTCCCCATGTTTACCTCTACAAACCCCGACCCAATCCCCTAGACTGCATGCCCAAATGATCTTCAGATCAAAATTGAAAGCAAAAACAATTTTTTTTACTTATTACACTGAAACAATTACATCAAACAAAACACAAAACCAAGCAGACAACAACAACAATCTTTGTACAGTACCATTAGCAGAAATCAACTCCAACTCAAAGTTCCTCCTCCAGGCACTCCAACTCATAGTCCCTCATCCAGGCAGGAGTATGGCTTTTTCTCCTGCTGGGATATCTCCTGTTATCATCATCCCTTTCTTCATTCACCTCCTCTTCACTAGACCCCTGAAGAACTTGGCAGCTCAATCCCATGCAAGTCTAACAGATGACATGGCATACGATCCACAGACATTATTTTTAGAATTAATTCCAGTTACAATCCCCTTCTTCCACTGAGTAGTGCAGCATGCATGGGGAGGCTTTTTAAGAGGTGCGAAAGAAACGAGCAGGATAAGGTTACTGCTGCTTTATTGAGGACACAGGCAGTTTATATAGCGGCGGACTGACGTCAGGCCGAGGAATACAATGAGAACTAGGGTGACCTGAGGTCAATAACATTTGACAATAAATACAATAAACAAACACACTTTGAGTTACACAAATGAGCAATAGCAGAGTTGAATACATTCTGATACCTGAGAAAAGGAAACACATAACATACAAGTTGGTAGCAGGTAAATATTTACATAAAACAATTTATATATTTGGGTATGTCTGAATTTGCATGACCCGTTATCCTAGGAGCGGCGATCCTAGGAGAGGCAAAGAAAACGGGTCGCCACCACAGAAAACCTGCTTAGCGGGGACTTTACAAATACTGCCCCCGCCAAAGACGTGGGTAACATCTGGTTAATCGATGTATCTGCTGGGGTGTTGAAGAGTGCCGTGGCTGCGTGAAGTGAGCGGGGGTTTGCCCTGTGCGTGGGAGCAGCTGGCTGTGGGTGTGGGCGGATGTTTCCGGGGGCGGCCGCGCGTCCTCTTTCTGCGGCGGCCCGGCTGCGGAGACGACTGTTCAGGCAGAGAGTGCAGTGCGGTGACGTCTGTGTCCTCCTCCAGGAGGGCAGGCTTGATGCGGTTGACCGATACCCAGTCGTCCTTTCTGTGGAGGGCGAGCCGGAAAGCCTTGTTATTCCTTTCCAGCACGTGGAAGGGGGCCCTGTAGGGCCTGGTCAGTGGTGGACGGACGGCGTCATCCCTGACAAAGACGTGAGTGGTGGAGGACAAGCTGGGCAGCGTGAAGGTGACTGACCTGTCAATATATGTCCGCTTACAGGGGGCGAACTTGCCGACTATATCGCGAAGCCTCTGGACTGATGGGTTGTGGCGGTCCTCCGTGACTAGTTCGCCCGGGACTACCAGAGGCTCTCCGTAGATTTTCTCGGCTGCGGACGGGTCGCCATTGGCTCTGGGGGCGGTTCTCAGCCCGAGGAGGACCCACGGCAGCTGGTATTTCCAATCCTCAGCAGTGCAGCGGGCCATGAGGGACGCCTTCAGGGACCTGTGGAAATGCTTGACCAAGCCGTTGGCTGCAGGGTTGTAGGCAGTGGTGGTGTGGTGAGATGTTCCCAGCAGGCGTGCCAGGGCGGACCACAATTCGGACAGGAAGGCAGGGCCCTGTCGGTGGTTATGTGGTCCAGGACGCCGAAGCAGCTGATCCAGCTGGAAAGGAGGGCCTCGGCGCACACGCTGGCGGTGGCTTCCTGCATGGGCGTAGCTTCGGGCCATCTGGTTGAGCGGTTGACAATCGTCAGGAGATACCTGGCCCCGCCTGATGGGGGGAAGAGGGCTGACGACGTTGATGTGCATATGGCAGAACCGCCACCCCGGCTGTGGAAACTCGCCTACCCCAGACTCGGTGTGACGACTAACTTTGTTGGTTCGGCACTGAAGGCACTGTCTCACCCAGGTCCTCGGGTCCTTCCGCATCCCATACCAGACGAACTTCTCTGTCAGCAGCTTGGCCGTCGTCCTGCTGGAGGGGTGGGACAGCCCATGGATGACGTTGAATACCTGGCGGTGACGGGAGGCAGGCACCAGGGGGTGAGGCTGGCTGGTGCTGACGTCGCAGAGGAGGTTTGGACTCCCAGGGGTAAGGGACGTGATGGCGGTGCGGTAGGCTGGAGTCTCCGGGTCGGCGGTCTGCTCTCGGGCAAGGTCCTCATAGTTGATCCCAAGCTGCATTGCGTTGAGCTCAATTCTGGAGAGGGCATCTGCTACAGTGTTCTTCCTGCTGGGGAGGTACTTGACTGAGCAGGTGAACTCTGCGATGGCTGCGACGTGTCGTTGCTGCCTGGAAGACCATGCGCCCCCTTGCTAGGTGAAGGCATGGACCAGCGGCTGGTGGTCCGTGTAGATTGTGAAGGGCGTACCCTCCAGGAGGAATTTGAAGTGCCGGACTGCCCGGTATACTGCACTGAGTTCCCTGTTGAAGGTGCTGTAGCAGGCCTCCGCGGGATTGAACTTTTTGCTGAAGAAGGTGATGGGCTGGGGAGCGCCGTCGACGATCTGCTCCAGGACGGCTCCGCATGCGATGCTACTAGCGTCCGTCGTCAGTTGGAGGGGAGTGCTGGGGTCCTGGTGGGCCAAGGCGGTTGCCTTGGCGAGGGCGGCCTTCGTCAGGGAGAAGGCCTGCTGCTGGCTGGGTCCCCACACTAAGGATTTTGGTTGGCCTTTCAGGATCTCCGTCAGGGGGGCCATGGTGTGTGCGATCCCGGGTTCAGTTGCAAGGTTGAGCCGCCTGTAGTCGCCGCAGGGTCTCCAGGAGCCATCCGGTTTCTGCACCATGTGGAGAGGAGAATCCCACAGGCTGGAGGCCTTCTTGCATATTCCTATCCGCTCCATTTCGGCGAAGGCGTTCTTGGCCTCCTGAAGGCGCCACCGGGGAAGCCTCCGGAACCTTACGTGTGTAGGGGGCCCTTCGTTTTGATGTGGTAGCAGATGCCATGTTTTGCTGGGGCCCCGGGGACCTGACGGAGCTCAGGCCTGAATACGTCGGGGAACTCCTTCAGCAGCTGGGCGTATTGGTGGGGGGCGACGGAGCAGATGGTAGGTGCGCTGGGTCCCGTTGCCAACGGGAGGGACTGGCAGGAGTCTGTGTCGAGGAGACGCTTGCGAACGACGTCGAGTGCCAGCCCGAAGTGGGCGAGGAAATCCGCGCCCATGAGCGGGGTCCTTACGTCCGCGACAACGAAGTTCCAGGAATACCTCCGGCCAAGGATGGAGATCGACAGGAGCCTGGTGCCGTAGGAGAGGATGGGGGACCCGTTGGCGGCCGTCAGGAAGGCAGCTGGGTCAGGTGAGCGCTTGCGGTCCTCTCTGGACAGCGGAAATATTGATGTGTCGACCAACATCATCCTGCCGGAGATGGTGTCGCGGACATAGAAGCCTAATGGCTCTGGGCTCCTGGGTTCCTCTGTTGCCATGGCGGCCTGTTCTGCTGGCAGCCGCCTCCCCTGTTTTTTGGACGGGTGAATGAACACAGGGGTTGGCAGTTCCCGGCATCCTTGCCGTACCGCTGGTGGTAGTAGGAAGGGCCCGGTGGGTTTCATTTGTGACGATATGGTGGCCGCCTTATGGTGACGGCGCTTATCCCCTCCTCTGCGCCCTCCTCCTGTTGAATGGAACTGATGGAGTGTGCGGGCGCTGATGCCCTCTTCGCTGCCTTTGCGGAGTCGGTCAGCTGCACCGTGCGGATTAAGACCTTGAGGGGCATGGTGTAGGGCTCGAGGATCTGAGTACGGACCTCCGGGAGGAGCTGGCGGAGGAGAATCTCCCGCGATAGGCTTATTTCGGACTGCTTACCGCTGCTGTCGGTGGCGGGGAGGACGAGGAGGTCCTGTATCATGCCCCACGACTCCGTGATGCTCTGCTCCTGCCGCGGGTTGATGATGAGGTCGAGGGCATGGGCGGCCCTCTCGGCAACCGGCAGGGAGCAAGTCTCGATGAGGGATACTTTCAGGTGGTGGTAGGTGAGGGGGTGTGCGGCGGACACCCATGGGACGAGTTTCCTGTAGACCTCCTCCGGCAGGGCGTTTATCACTGCGTCAGCTTGTAGCACCTCGTCCGTGAGTTCCGCCAGCCTGAACTGACCCTCGACCCTGTACAGCCATGCTGATGGGTTCCCCTGAGTGAAAGGCGGCAGCTTTATGGCGAGGGCAGCTTTTGTTTGTCCTGCCAGACAGGGCAGCGTACAGGGCGTGGGCAGCGGTGTGGAGGAACACGAGAGCCTCTGCACGGGGAGGGGCGCGGGTGATATGGACAGACGGTAAACGTCTGAATTCGCGAGGTTTGCGGTTAACTGAACGAGGGAGGGGATGTCCGCATCCATGTTCACTCTTGCCCTCTTTATTGGAGTGGAATACTCACGTCAATACACACTTGGGAGCGCGCTGTGTGAGTCCGTTAATGACGCTGGTGATTTGCCGACGAGAGTCAGCACGCCCGAATGCTGGTTACAGTGCCGTAATTAGTCCGCTAGGGGCGTGGGTAGTTCCTAAGTCACCGTGTGAGTCCGCTAATGGCTCCGGGAACCACTCCAGGGTCACCACTTTAAGAGGTGCGAAAGAAACGAGCAGGATAAGGTTACTGCTGCTTTATTGAGGACACAGGCAGTTTATATAGCGGCGGACTGACGTCACGCCAAGGAATACAATGAGAACTAGGGTGACCTGAGGTCAATAACATTTTACAATAAATACAATAAACAAACAAACACACTTTGAGTTTCACAAATGAGCAATAGCAGAGTTGAATACATTCTGATACCTGAGAAAAGGAAACACATAACATACAAGTTGGTAGCAGGTAAATATTTACATAAAACAATTTACATGATTGGGTATGTCTGAATTTGCATGACCTGTTATCCTAGGAGCGGCGATCCTAGGAGAGGCAAAGAAAATGGGTCGCCACCACAGAAAACCCGCTTAGCAGGGACTTTACAGCTTGACCCACACATTTCCCACCTGAACAAGAGCAACATCATCAGTAACAGTAACTGGCACTTTTGCCAAGTGTCTCCACTCATTATTTGTAGACAGCCCTTTAAGGTACACTACTCTCATCTAACCCTTTCCTGGGTGTCATATTATACCAGAACACAGCTTCTAATGGACTTATGTCTCCCCTCCCAGAGACAGTTTTGATAGTTCTGTGGTGCCTCTCCACAATACCATTCCCACTTGCTCTATAGGTGGCACAAAAAATCTCTAATATTCCATCTAACAAACATCATCTTTAGTACTTCCTACCTGTATAGTGTACTATTATCCATTAGAATCTCATCTACAGGACCCTGTTCCAGAAAAATGACATTTTTAAAATAAAGTTTTATATATACTTACCAAGTAATTACATAGCTATTAGTTTCATTTATTCGCACTAGCTTAAATTCAAATTTCACGGTAGTGATACTGATGTTCTGTGTAGGTGACTAGTCTCGCCCCCTAACGAGATAGTTAGGAAGGACTTAGCAGAGAATCCTCAGTCTGTTTATGCTTACGTCCATCAGAGGGGAGGGAGGGCGGGTTCCGATCATGTAATTACTTGGTAAGTATATATAAAACTTTATTATAAAAATGTCATTTTTATATAAGAAACTTACCAAGTAATTACATAGCTGAATCCCACATTGACAGGAGGTGGGAAACATGGACATATTCTACTCTAAAACATTAAGTCATGTAATGAATTACAAATAGAGTGTTGCTAGCATTGAAAACAATGCTTGTCGTTCCTTGTTAGTTAAGAGAGCCTGCAGTATAAACTGCCTTTGGTTGGTGCTCAACTTAACCTGTAGTGGCATGGCAGTAATGCCGAGGGTTGCCTCTACTACAGAAGGAGCTTTGTAGCAGAGGAGTACTCCGATCACTACCAAAGCATTGGTGGAAGTTATGCAATCAAGGAACTATCCGATGACTAGAAGAACTTTAAAGGTGCCCTTGCCCTGGGCACAGTACCATAATAAAAACAACCAGATTATGTTGTCACCTACACTGAAGTAAGACCTAAACCCATCCACTAAGGGTGCCGGGTGCTCCGAGTACATTGTATCCCGCCCAGCTCCCAAAATTTCGACACTTCACTACAAGGTGAATAGGCAGTAGGAGAAAATCCTATGCTTCCTTCCTTGATACCATGACAGTAACTAAAAATCGCAAGGTACTGCCAAATTTTTAAAACTGTTTAAACTCCCTCAAAATGAGAAACGAAGAACTGTCATACCACAAGTAGGTTGATTGTTGAATTGACTTAAGGGATATATAGCGTTTGAAAGCTGATGAGGTAGAGGCTGTTCTGACATCTTTAGCTTTCACTAGGAGGAGAAAAATGCTTCTCTTAAATCTGAGCGTGTCTCAGAAGATAAAGTCCATTAGGATAAAGGGCAAGATGTTCTAATCAGAGAACAAGACGAGCTCTTGTCCCAACTCCCTGGGTTATGGATGGCCTGGGACTACCGGCTTTTAGGCAATACTATACCATCCAGCTGGGCAGAGTTCTCTAAATTCCTCCTCAGAGCCAGTGAGCACTATGGCTCTCTGAGAATGAGCTGGCACCAGGTGCATTTGCCGCCTGGAGTTCTAGTCAGAGGAAGAAAGTAGTTCTTGCCATTACACCACAGGTTCTGGATGACCTTCGAACCTGAACATTCAAACTAGACAGAAAACTTTAGTCTTCCTCAGGGCTAGTGAGCACTCCTGGGTGCTAAAAACGAAAGCTGACATCATAGCCAAAGCTGGTGCAAGGCTATTGTTAGCAGCAAGAGAGCAGGGTGCCAGATGAGCTATGAGCTTGGGTGTTGTCTGGCGCTCCTGGGAGACACAGATGTCCGTAAAATTCCTATGGGAAAAAGAAAAAACGGATCCATGTCTTGGATGGATCCCTATCCTTGACTAAAATACAAGGAGAAATGAGCAAACCACTTCTTCCTTGCTTGGGCGTGTCAGGAACTTCAAAGATTAAGATATCGATGCCACCAAACTAGGTCTCCATGCTTATACATGAGTTATGCATAGTTCAATAGCCCTTCACAGGGTAATTGCAAAAGGAACACTTACATCTCGCAGAGGAGACGTAGGGCCTGAGATGCTAGCTTTGGAAAGTCGATCCCCAGGTCTAGAAGATGGCAAGAGAAGATTGACTTCCATGTCTTGCAATGGCCTCTTCAATACATCTAAAACAAAATTCTTCAGTGATAATCCTCCGGACAGTCTGGAGTCTCGTGGAGAGATCTGACCACCTTGGACGATCTCTTGAAGCGAGGTTGTCCGAGAACACCCAGTGGGGGAGGATCCTGTAGAGTCCGCCCTTAACCGAGCACGTTCTGGGACTATGATACTGGCTAGAACAGGGTTAAGCGGACAACGTAACTTAGAGTTAGCATGAAGATTGTGTCGCTCCTTCTTGACTGTGATGCAGAGCGTGAAGAAAGGTAGTCTGACGTATCTGTCTATAGCATGATGTCTGTTGCACAAGCTATAGGGATGGTATGGAACACAAAAAGAGGAAAATGAAGATCCCTTGAAGGAGCAAACAGGTCCAAGACAGGTCTGTCCCGTAGATTCCACAGATACCAGCAGCCTGGGGATCAACGGTCTCCTCTGACGGCTCAGTACGTCTGATAGGGCTTAGTTCTATGAACCGACCAAGAGACTAGAAGATCTGATAGGGCTTAGTTCTATGAACCGACCAAGAGACTAGAAGACCTGATTGATCTATCCACAGAAACAGGTCTCTTCCTATAGAAGTGGGGAGACGTGGGGTAGAGCCTTGCTTACATAAAAAATTAGAACTGTGGTCTAGTCTGAATGGTTACCACAGTCTAGGAGTGCAATAAGGTCAAAAAGCACTGACGTTATCTGAAGAAACTTCCAGCTCTATGAGAAGGAACTGAAGGATCCATCTTTACAAGGAACACACCCAGAAAAAACCCCGTTCCTTAAGAAGTCTCCCCAACCCATAACTAAAGCGTAGAAAAGAAATCCAGGACTTGGTTCACAGATGAAGGAACTTCCGTTCCAAAAGACTGAGTTCAGACAACTATAAGAACCAGGGCTCCAGAGAAAACTTGTGCTGTCAGGAGGCTGACATCTGGCACGGGCAAGGAAGGGTGCTAACTGCATCTCCAAAATCCATTCAATAGCCATGAAGATCAAAGGAAGATGCTATCTGGTTTGTCCTCTATCTGCTGTGGGCATGCTTTGCATTGGTGATCATGCACTCACAGCCAAACGGCAAACTAGAAGAAGGACGTGCAAACCACAGACATCCATACAAAGAAGCTGCTAAATCTGCAGACTTTTACGACAGCCAGGAGAAAACATTGAAATCCTTGCAAATTCAACTAAAACTGAACTTGATAACACTTGGCGTGGACTCAACAATACCCTTGTACAATAACAAAGATGTGCAGAACTGTACGCCAAGGAAAATTCCATACCCGTAAGAACCTGGGCCCTGTGAGCTTACGCCAGGCAAACGGAGATGGCTGCCGAATACTAGAGATATATTGATGAGTGCTCTAGTGGTGTTGGGCACTCAACAAGTGCGCCAGGCACTAGGAAGTGGTGCCAGGAGCTCTGGAAATGGTCCACGAAAACAGGAATTGGCACCTTACAGGAAAGGTCATTCAACCAAGAGCAAAACTGCAAGAAGACCGTAACAAGGTAGCTTTAACTGTCGACAGGAAGCATATAACAGCAACTGTCAACACGTAGATCTTCAGAGCCAAGATTCTTATGGCGTTCAGTCTTCACCCAAAACCTTGGAACTGAAGTAAAATCCAAGGGCGCATTTAGATCTGTCCAATCTGGCCAGCATTTCGTGGGTGCCAGAACTAGAGTAGGCTCACTACTAATGTCCTGGGCACGAAGAGGGGAATGAGGGTAAAACTCAGGCCATCTGAAAACAGATTCTTGGCAGATGGAAAAACTTGAAAATCCAAGAGATTCTTTAGGTTAACAGGAGGACACTGGCCAGTGTTCCTGATGTCAGTCCAGAAAAATAGGACTTCCAACAATCTTGACAGGGAAGTCTAGATCCGACAAGGTACTAGGGTGTGGGAAGACAAAAGACACTGTCTTGCTCCTTTTAAATGAAAGCCAATTTTCCAACCTTGACAGATGCTTGGGTGACAAGGAAATAGCCCAAAGAGGGAGCTTCCTTCAGCAACTATGACCCAGAAGTCTTGTCCTGAGGTAGACTTGGTCCCTGCTCAATGGGAACTGGTGCACAAGACAGGACAACAGTGTGTTCTTAAAATTCAGGTGCTGATCCAAAGAGGAGCTAGCACTGGACACAGCAGGTTGGCACTTGGATCCCTCGAATCCCACTGTACACTTGGATCCCACTGGACACTTGGATCCCACTGGACACTTGGATCCCTCAGGTCCCACTGGAAATACTTGGATCCCTCAGGTCCCACTGGAAACACTTGGATCCCTCGGATCCCACTGGACAACACCTGGATCCCTTGGATCCCACTGGACAACACTTGGATCCCTCGGATCCCACTGGACAACACTTGGACCCCTCGGATCACACTTGGATCCCTCGGATCCCACTGGACAACACTTGGATCCCACTGGACAACACTTGGATCCCTCGGATCCCACTGGACAACTCTTGGATCCCTCGGATCCCACTGGACAACTCTTGGATCCCTCGGATCCCACTGGACAACACTGGGATCCCTCGGATCCCACTGGACAACACTTGGATCCCTCGGATCCCACTGGACAACACTTAGATCCCTCGGATCCCACTGGACAACACTTGGATCCCTCGGATCCCACTGGAAAACACTTGGATCCCTCGGATCCCACTGGACAACACTTGGATCCCTCGGATCCCACTGGACACTTGGATCCCTCGGATCCCACTGGACACTTGGATCCCTCGGATCCCACTGGACACTTGGATCCCTCGGATCCCACTGGACACTTGGATCCCTCGGATGCCACTGGACAATTGGATCCATCAGATCCTGTTGGATGCTTGGATCCATCAGATCCCACTGGCCACTTGGATCAAACAGACCCCACTGGATGCTTGGAGCCATCAGATCCCTCTGTATGCTTTGATCACAGTGGACGCTTTGGACACTGGGTGCTCGGACTCTGTCCACTCTGACACTGCTAGGCACTCAGATTGAAAGAGCGTTTGGCACCAATACTGGCGCTCCACAAGATACTCCCAGAAACGTCATCAACACCCCGTCTACACTGGGATCCACGTGGATCCTGGAACAACACCGTTGATGCTTCTTACATATATTGGAATCCGTAACTGTTCACACTGGGATCTGGCTTACACAGAGTACCATCATACAGACAAATCTCAACTCCTAACAAATATCATTTGAGACTTATGGAGATATACTATATCACTATCAGCCCTGTAGTGTACACAATGTTGACGTGTTACTATGCTACTTGATATATATGGAAGCGAATGCAAAGTTTACTTTATCACATTACTCTGCAACACTTAACATTATTACATTATTCGTCGTAGCGAACGCAAAGTTTACTTTATCACGTTACTCGGCAACACTACATTATTACATTACTTGTCGCACAGGTGAGTAAAACCAAAGATGTAATTTCACTACTGTAGCATTGAAAAAAATCAGCTCAGTAGCGAACGTAAACATCGGTTCAGCAACGAACCAATGTTTACAATATGGTACGCCAATCAGCAAAGTAGTTAAACAATTAACTGCAATTTTCACTGTAAAAGCGAACAATTGATATACCAGACTCCATTTAGTAACAACAAAAGGAAAAAACTCATCCTGAAATTTTTGGCTGAGGCTACTCGACTTTCAGCTTGAACACCAAAGTCTGGTTAAATAACTGGCGAAAAAAAGAAAAGCTGCTGCCGACACCTGATGTTAACACCAAACATCGCAGAAACAAACTGAGGATTCTCTGCTAAGTCATTCCTAACTCTCTTGTTAGGGAGCGAGACTAGTCACCTACACAGAACATCGGTGTCGCTACAGTGAAATTTTAAGCTACTGCGAATAAATGAAACTCATAGCTATGTAATTACTTGGTATGTTACTTATATAAAAATTATATTCAATATATCTGCTACTTCCTCTGTGCTCTCTCTCTTCAGACCTCTCCACACTGCAAATCTGCTAGGACCACAGTCAATTATTGACAAATACGGTACATTCCTATAATGTGTGACATCTATGGCAAGTCTCTTCCATTCTGTCCATGCTCACACTACCTGCCTTGAGCACCACTGGAGCAGGGTCAACTGACCGACATTGCAAACTGCTTTTCACATGTTTCATCATTCGTTTATCAATTTTGGAGTCTAGTTTCTATGCTAAAAATGTAGTCCTATCTACACCCATATGATGCCTGTTGTGCTCCTCTCTCAAATCAATAGTTTTCAGGCAACACATCTCACTGCTCACCTGGTTCTTTAGTTTATTCAAAAGCCAGCTCTTTTTAATCTGGGCCAAGGCATCTGCCTTGTTCTTCACTGTATTTACTAGTGTCACCCTCAGTTCTAATCCAAATTCTTCAATAAGCTTCCTCACAATGCCCAATCGTCATTTTATTATCATCTCACCTACCCCCTTTGTACACACCCTCTTATCCTCTGTGATTCCATCCACCCAAAAACATAAGCGGAATCAGTCTTAATCTCCAATTTCTCAAGTCCCCACTGCAGGACAAGATTAATGCCCTTTACTGCAGCTTCCAACTCAGCCACATTAATATGACTGCTGTCATGTTTCTTATGCAACCAAGCTGCATCCTCAACCACAACACCATTCTCCAACTCAGCTCCCAACACTAGGAGAAACATGCCACTGCCCTTGCATTGGATCATCTTCGTTTACCTTCTGGACAACCTCTTGAGCAACAACACAACATCTGGGTCTACATTACCATCCCATGACCCACCACCTGCTAGTCGCTTTACATAGCCACAAGCTACTCTTAGTGAATGGGCAATTGGGTAGTGGGCCACCAATTTTCCACAAATTGAAAACAACTCTCGTCTCGATATTTCATCCAAAATCTCTGGGATGGTATTATCTCTTGCAAACTGCCGAATACCATCTTTCTCACTTATCCTAAGACCCAAATCAGCACTTCCAGCCAAAGTCTCAGGTGGCTTAGCAATCAATCCATTCAGTTTTAAGCACGAGAGAGACCAACTCAAGCTGGCAACTGCGCTTCGTCAACCATAACGTCATCAATGTAAGAACTCTAGGTCTTAAGTCTTTACCCCTCCCCAAAACAGTCTTTACCCCTCCCCAAAACAGCCTTTAAAATTTTTCCCATGATTCGAGGAGTAGAATTCAACCCAAACCCCAACCTTGTTAAACAGTAAGTCCACCCTTTATAATTTTCTACAATAGCTACATTACCTTCCATTCTGTGCCATTCCCGTAAGGTCCCACCACACACATCAATAGCATCATCCCCAGTATGACACTCTACAAACTTGCTCAGGTCTCTAAAGTCCAGCACTGGTCTAACTTTATTTTTAATTGGTTGCTCAACAGCCATTAAAGGCAAGACCCCATCCTCAATCTGCTTGTCCCAAGGGGGCAAAATACCCTCTTCAATCCATCTATCTGCTTCCCTCTCAAACTCCCTTCCCTTCCGTTCCTCCCATCCTTTATCATAACAACTAATCTTACTCATCAACTCTACTTTATTTCCCTCTTTGACAAACCACTCTACCGTCCATTGATTCCCATCAAATCTTGCCACAAAATCTTTATCTTCAACTGTAATAACACTGGAATTACCACATGCATTAGCTATAGCACCACACTACTGAGTTATCACTTATCACTGAACATCTTGCCTTACCAAACATAACTTTGCCCTCACCACTGTAGCACCTCCAAACCCATTGATTGCATTCATGCCCAAAATTAAATCAATATTGTCAATTAGTTTCTCAGCTACTAAAGCAGTTACAGTAATTGCAACATCATCAATATTCAATTTTACATACATTTCCCCTTTACATAAGATCTCTCTCCCATCAAGGGCAGTTATGACCCTGTGAGAGAGGTGCCAAATAATGAGCAGGAAGACAAGTACTGCTGGTTTATTGATGAAGCAACCCACTTATAAAGCGGCGTGAATGGACGTCACCGATGAGGGGAAGCAGAGACCGCGGGTACAAAATTTTACAAGTGACCTGAGGTCAAACTATTTCTCTACACAAAACAGGACAGGTACATACAGAAAACATGATGATTAACAATAGCTGGTTGGGCATAAAAATACTCTGACACATATGCGTGGTACAAGGGCAAATGAACAGGTAATAAATATACAATTCACAATAATGATAATAAGATTGTGTTCGTCCGACCTTAGGTCGCATGTGAAGGTACCGCAGAAAACGGGATGTTCATCATAGAGAACCCGTTGAGCGGGGACTTTACAATACTCCCCCCAAGACGTAGGTAACGTCTGATCAAAGCAGGTATCTGCTGGGGCAGCAGAGGGGGCCCCGCCTTCTCAATGCCAGCGGGGGGGGTTCGTCTTCTTCGGTGCCCTGTGGATGGGTGTGTTGGGTTGCCCTCCTGCCCGGTCCCGGGGCCTTCCGGGGGTGCCCACGAGGTTTTCTTGCAGACAGGGCGGGCTGTGGGGGCGCCACCTCCTGTGGGGGGCTTTGAGAAGTGCCCCCGACATCTTCCTCCAGAAATGCAGGCTTGAGGCGGTCCATCAATACCCAGTCTTCCTACCCGTGGATGGCCACCCGGAATGCTTTCTTGTTCCTCTCAAGTCAAGTACAAGGAAAGGTCCCCTGTAGGGCCTGGTTAAGGGTGGACATACGGCATCGTCCCTGATGAAGACGTGGGTGGCGGAGGACAGACCAGGAGGTATGAAGGGTGACATGCTGTCGGTGTATGTCCGCCGGCAGGGGGGCGAACTTCCCAACACTGTTGCGGAGCCTCTGTGTTGTTAAGTCATCCTGGTCCTCTGTGATGAGTTCACCCGGGACTACAAGGGTCTCCCCGAAGACCTTTTCCGCTGTTGGCTCTGGGGGCAGTCCTCAGCCCGAGGAAGAACCAGGGCAGCTGGTACTTCCAATTCTCGGAGGTGCAACGAGCCATGAGGGACGCCTTCAGGGACCTGTGGAACCTTTCCACCATTCCATTGACTGTGGGGTTGTAGGCGGTGGTGCTGTGGTGAGTGGTCCCCAGCAGGCATGCCAGGGTGGTCCACAGCTCGGACAGGAAGGCAGGACCCTGTCCGTAGTTATATGGTCCGGGAACCGAACCAGCTGATCCAGCTGGAGAGGAGGGCCTATGCGCACGCACAGGAGGTGGCTTCTTCCATTGGCGTAGCTTCAGGCCACCTGGTAGAGCGGTCGACAACTGTTAGAAGGTATCTTGCTCCTCCTGATGGGGAAGAGGACCCACTACGTCAACGTGGATGTGCCCGAAACGTCTTCCCGGCTGAGGAAAGTCGCCCACCCCCGATTCGGTGTGCCGCCCTACTTTGCTGGCCTGGCACTGTATGCAGTGCCTTGCCCAGGCCGTCACGTCCTTCCGTACGCCGTGCCAGACGAACTTCTCCGCCAGCAGCCTGGCCGTCGTTCTGCCGGAGGGGTGGGACAGTCCGTGGATGACGTCAAAGAGCAGCCAACAACGGGAGGCAGGCACCAGTGGGCAGGGGTGGCCAGTGCTTACATCGCTCAGCAGTGTTGGCCCTCCAGGGCTAAGGGGCATGTCCTTTCACTTCAGCGACCTGATGGCGGTGCGGTAAGCCGGAGTCTCTGGGTCGGCATCTTGTTCACGGGCGAGGTCCTCGTAGTCGATCCCAAGCTGCACTGCGTCGATTTCGATCCTCGAGAGGGCATCGGCTACTTGGTTCTTCTTGCTGGGGAGGTACTTGATGCTGCAGGTGAACTCCGTGATGGCCGTGAGGTGCTGCTGCTGCCTGGGGGACCATGCATTCCCCAGCTTCGTGAAGGCGTGGACCAGCGGCTGGTGGTCCGTCTTAACTGTGAAGAGAGTACCCTCCAGGAGGAATTTAAAGTGGCGTACCGCCTGGTACACCACAAAGAGTTCCCTGTCGAAGGTGCTGTAGCGGGACTCGGTGGGGCTGAGTTTTCTGCTGAAGAAAGCGATGGGCTGAGGGGCTCCGTTGACGACTTGCTCCAGGTCAGCCCCGCAGGCGATGTTGCTGGCATCCGTTGTCAGCAGGAGGGGAGAGCTGGGGTCCTGGTGGGCCAAAGCTGTTGCCTTGGTGAGGGCGGCCTTCGTCAGGGAGAAGGCCCTTTGCTGGTCGAGGCCCCACTCTAAGGTCTTCGGACGGCCCTTGAGGATCTCCGTCAGGGGGACCATGGTGTGTGTGATCCCCGGGATGAATCTCCTGTAGTAGTTGACCATTCTGAGGAATTCTTGTACGGTCCTGATGGAGGTAGGGGTGGGGAATCTGACGACAGACTCTGCTTTCGATGAAACTGGGCGGACCGCTCCTGGGGGTATCTCGTGGCCTAGGAATTCCACCCTATCGACGCCGAAGGTGCACTTGTCGAACCTGACAACGAGGCCACTCTCCTGCAGGTGCTGCAGGACCTTCCGGATGTGTCGTAGGTGTTCCCTGTGGGATCTGGAAAATATTAGGATATCATCGACGTAGGAGACGCAGAAGTTCAGGTCCCCCAGGATGCTGTCCATCAGTCTCTGAAAGGTCGCCCCTGCGTTCCTCAGGCCGAAGGTGGAGAAGGCAAAGACGTAGGACCCGAAAAGCATGACGATGGCGGTTTTGGAGATGTCCTCTGGAGCTACTGGTACCTGAAAATATGATTTCAAGAGATCTAACTTTGAGAATATTTTGGCCCCTTGGAAGGAGGCCGTTAGGTCCTGCATGTTTGGTAGAGGGTAGTGGTCGGGTTCTGTAGCGAGGTTGAGCCGCCTGTAGTCACCGCAGGGTCTCCAGGTGCTGTTGGCTTTCTGTACCATGTGAAGGTGGGAGGCCCATGGGCTGGAGCCTTCTTGCATATGCCCATCCGTTCCATCTCAGCAAAGGCCTTCTTGGCCTCCTGAAGGCACTGTGGGGGAAGCCTCCAGAACTTTGCCTGCATCGGTGGGGAGGCCCTTGTTTTGATGTGATGATATATCCCGTGTTTGGCAGGGGTCCCAGGCACCTGACAAAGCTCGGGTTTGAACACCTCCAGGAATTCCTTCAGGAGGGAGCCGTATGGGTGGGGAGCAACAGAACAGATTGTGGGCTCCCTGGAGCCTGGCGCTTGCAGCCAAACGTCAACTGCCAGTCCGAAGTGGGCGAGGAAGTCCGCACCCAGGAGCGGGGTCCTAACGTCCGCGACAATGAAGTTCCACTTGTACCTCAGGTCAAGGATGGAGAATGACAGGAGCCTGGTGCCATACGAGAGGATGGGGGACGCGTTGGTGGCCGTCAGGGAGGCAGCCGGGTCTGGGAGACATCTGCGGTCCTCTCTGGAAGGCGGGAACACTGACCGCATGGCCCCAGTGTCGATCAGCATCATCCTGCCGGAGATAGTGTCGTGGACGTAGAAGCCTACTGGTGCGGGGCCCCTGGGTGTTTCGGATGCTGCTGCCATGGTGGCCTGTGATGGTGGCCAGCGATTCCCCCATTTTTTGGAGGGGAGAAAAGGCAGGGGACTTCACAATTTTGGGCAGCTTTACCAAACCTCTGGTGGTAATAGCAAAGCCCCAGCCTTTCCTTCTTCTGCTGGTGGGGTGGCCTCCTCCTGTCGACGGCGTTGATGCCCTCTGTGGTGGGGTCCTCCGGCTGGAGGCAGTTGATGGGGTGTGCGGGCGTGGACGCCCGCTTCACTGCCCTCATGGAGTCCGTCAGCTGCTGCGCCACTTTGATCAGGTCCTCGACTGGCAGGGTGTATGGTTCTGTGATCTGCACACGGACCTCTGGGAGTAGCTGCCGCAAGAGGATCTCCCTCGACAGGCTAATCTCTTTGCGCCTGCCGTTGCTGTCAGTCTCGGGGAGGAGGAGGAGGGCCTGGAGGGCATGCCGCGTCTCCAAGAGGTTCGTGTCCTGCCGGGGCTGATGGCGAGGTCGAGGGCGTGGGAGGCTCTCTCTGAGACGGGCAGGGAGCAGGTCTCGATGGAGCAGGTCTCAACGAGAGTGGTCTTTAACTCCTGGAAGGTGGCAAGGCTCGTTGTTGTCGTCACTCACGGGGCGACCTTCTTATATATCTCCCCCGGTGGGCGTTGATGGCGATGTTCACCTTCAACACCTCGTCAGTCAGGCCTGCCACCCTGAATTGCCCTTCGACCCTCTAGAGCCAGGGCACTGGGTTCTGATGGGTGAATGGCGGCAGCTTTATGCTGAGGGCCGCCCTTGGTTGGTCTGTCAGGAGGGGCATCACGCAGGGAGCGGGCAGCGTGGAGGAGCGCGCAGGAGGGGGTTGCACAAGGGAGACATCTGCCTCCGAGAAGTTTGCAGTAATTTGCATGTGGGTGGGGATGTCTGTGTCCATGCTCATTCTGCACTCTCACTTGGAGTGTGAGGGAACACTCACGTCAATACATGCTTGGGAGCGTGCCGTGTGGGTCCACTAATGACGCCAGTGATTTGCCGACGAGGGTCGGTAACGCCTGAACGCTTTGTTAGAGTGCTGTTGTTAGTCCGTTAGGGCGTGGGTTGGTTCATCGGGCCAAGACTAAGTCGCCGTTTAGGTCCATTAATGGCTCCGGGAACCACTTCAGAGTCAGCACTGTGAGAGAGGTGTGAAATAATAAGCAGGAAGACAAGTACTGCTGGTTTACTGATGAAGCGACCTGCTTATAAAGTGGCGCATGGACATCTCATGTATACGCAGAGACTGAGTGGTACAAAAAATTTACAAGTGACCTGAGGTCAAACTATTTCTCTACACAAAACAGGACAGGTACATACAGAAAACATGATGATTAACAATAGCTGGTTGGACATAAAAATACTCTGACACATATATGTGGTACAAGGGCAAATGAACAGGTAATAAATATACAATTCACAATAATGATAATAAGATTGTGTTCGCCCGACCTTAGGTCGCGTGTGAAGGCACCCCAGAAAACGGGATGTTCATCATAAACCACTGAGCGGGGACTTTACAACCTTTCCTTCACTAACTTTATCCACTAAATGTGAACCAAGAACTGTAGTAGAACAACCTATGTCCACCAAGCCCACCACAGAATACCCAATCACCTCTATTTAACAAATGGTAACCTCAAAGGGGCGCCCTTACACCTCCAAGGGGGAACCTGTTGGCGTACCAGTCCCCCTTTCCTCGTTTCCTGAATCACACTAAGTTGAAACATGACCTACCTTATGACACTGGAAGCACATAACTGGTTTTCGGTCCTTACAATAATGCAGCATATGTGGTCCTCCCCACCCATAACACTGACCCCTGAATTCATCAAAACTTGATGAACTCATGTGGCCCCCAACTATTGCTTTATTCTCAACATACTTGGGCCAGATGTACTAACAGCAGCAAGATCACTGAATGTGTTAAAAGTCAATATTCTCGCTCTATTAATAATTTCACTCACTGCCATTCCCGGTATTCCTGATAGGTACTGCAACGATGCACTGACTTGACTAACCATACTATTCACAAACAATAACCTTACCACGTGTTCCAACCCATCCCCTTAAACCCAGCTAACCCTGCCAACCCTCTTAATTCATTTGCAAAAACATCTACCTGCTCCCAAGTTCACCTTGAATTAGTTATTTCCCAAATGCTAAAAAAGCTCCATCTGAAAAGGGTTCTTTCAATAATTCTTCAATCTTGTCACTATCACTTTCGTCATCTTCTTTCATTTCCAAATACAAAGCCAATGCACCACCTTCCAAAAACAATGGAATAAATGCACCAACATCATTCACTTCCTGAAGCCTAGCGACCAATTTTTCCTTTCTTAACCAAGCAATTACAATTCCTTCAGAATAACGTGAAAAATGCATAACCAAAAACTCACATTATTAGACTTCAGTACAGGATACTTCAGAATAACGTGAAAAATGCATAACCAAAAACTCACATTATTAGACTTCAGTACAGGATACTAACTCCAAAACAAATAACCTATGTACAAACATTCTGGGCCGTCCCAACAATCACAAAACTATCTCTTAAGAAAAACGCCATGGACTTTCCCTTCCCGACCACGCATCCTTAACCTATACCAACCCCTTCCCATCTTTACCTTTATAAACCCCCACCCAAACCCCAAGACCACAGGATCAAAATTAGAATGAATAATACTCAAAATTAGCCTTTTTGTATTAGCTTTGGGGTTCAGTTCAAGTTAAGGGATTTTAATAGTATCATTCTCTGCATCCGAAATTACGACCGAAAAGTTTTGATTCAGATTCAGTGCAATGTTCAAATTTATCATTTAATCGTTCGTACAAAACTGTTGTAATTCGAATCCAGAATCTCGGAACGTCGAAACAGAAACATTTAATGCCTTAAACAAAACATTTTCCGCATTTGAAGTTATGTACAAAAGTTATAACAATGACCTTTTTATATTACGTGTCTCATCATCATCAGTTACATTATGAACCAATATGTAACAGAGAGCTATCATTAACAAAAAAGGAAAGTATCTCATTCCAAAAGGCACCCTTCGGAAACGATAGTAAATGATTGCAAAATCGTTCTTAGAAATATCATTAAACCATAGAGAAATTAACTTTCTTTTATCCTACTTTCCAAGTAAAAGCAGTAAGTATATCTTAGTTTAACCAGACCACTGAGCTGATTAACAGCTCTCCTAGGGTTGGCCAGAAGGATTAGATTTATTTTACGTGGCTAAGAATCAACTGGTTACCTAGCAACGGGACCTACTGCTTACTGTGGAATCCGAATCACATTATGACGAGAAATTAATTTCTATCACCAGAAATAAATTCCTCTAATTCTGCATTGGCCGGTTGGAGAGTCGAACGCTGGGCCAACAACGTGCTAGCCGAGAACTCTACCCACCCCTCCTGCGAAATATTATTGTAATAAATTTTTTTTTCAAGTGGTAAGTCAGTAAATATTTATTGAAAATCTGTATTTTATTCTTCAAATTAGTTCCAACCATGGAACACTGATTATGAGAAAGATATTCTCATTCTTCCTTTCACTTAAATTCGATAGAAAGACAGCCCTACACTTGGTCCTGTTTGAGTTTTTACGAAACACAGCATTATGAGCTAGAAATGATACCTCAGGAATCTTTAGGTATGAAGGAGATCGGCAATTCGCTCAGTTACTCAATTTTCAAATTGCTTCTGTATAACTGCACCGTATTCCTTTAACCTCTCTGGCGACAGTTTTTTCTTTTGAGATTGAAGGACTGACTGTGCAACATTAGGCTACAGTTGAAAGACATTAAATGTTCTATATCCTTTTTCCATAAAATAGGTAAAACTAACCTACCTGTCATAGGATCTCTCCGGATATTACTAAGAATGTTATCAATTACTATTTTCATCAGTCCAAACAGATTGTCCAGGGTCGCCTTGAATTTCCAAAAATGAAGTAAATAGCCTATTGATTCGAGGGGTTCGTCAGTTGCAGTCTGCATCTTCTGGTCATGAAAAAGTTCTTTCTCTTCTAGCAAAGAATTTACGTTACTGTAAACTATCATTGAGAATTACAATCAGGAATATATATCAAAATAATGTTCTCTAAAAACAACGAAACACTTCCAGAAAGCATTGTACCCGACGGCGTTTCGTAAACAGTAGAGGGGCATTTGCCATTGTAACTGAAGGACATTTACCATTGTAACTGAAGTCTTTGTGTTAATGGAAAAATATGGCTTTGATCGCTACCAAGCAAGACTGCAAAATCGTCTGTGGTATCAGAATCTATATGCTTATCTGCCAGGGTATAACCCTTGTCAACTAAAGCGTCTGCTAACTTCATCAATCCAAGTGAAAAATTTTTTTTTTAATTAATTTACGTTTACACAAAGTACCCTCAACAATTGCTTTCCCTGGCCAGCAACATGAACGGGAAACTCGACGATGTATGTATCGTGATTGTTGACCGAATTAATCCCTTGATTAAGGATGTCTTTCGGAGACCCTTTTGCTAAGGTAGTTTGAGAACCAAGATCTTTAAACACTCTCCATTGTATTTCATGACCGGATCTCTCAACATAGGCCTATGCTGTACCAGTTGTGAGAATTACATCATTCAATACCTCTAAACCTTTCAGCATTCCATCAGCACTGTAGTAGTTTAAACTACTTTGGTATCAGAACGTTTAGGAAGATTATTCTTATTTGTACTGATGACTATTTCGTCTTTAACCTTATTATTACCTTTCCAATTAGCACTCTTATTAAACTAAGGAATAAATAAGACATGTGAAAAGATGACATTTCGTACACGGCTGATTAAATCTAAAATGACTATCTTTGGCATTATGCAAAGTTAAACCACATTTATAACAACCCCCATAAATTTAAGTTTCTCACATTTACTACTAGGATCGGCGTATTTCGTACACTCAAGTCAAGTTTTTGGTCTTTCGAAATTAAATTACCATGGGAACGCAGTGGAAAGGCCACCTTTAATTTTGAACTAGCGCTCAACGACTCTGAAGAATCTCTGGGAGTAACCGAGACTGATACAGCATTTAAAGATTGCTTCAACTCACATTAGCTTTGTCAGGCAGGTTGGACTCAAGGTTCTTATAATAAATCTCTTATTTGCTTCAAACTAGGTTGTCCAAAATTTCTTTCAAAGATGGTTTCGACCTCTATACTCTAGAGTCTAGATCCATCACACGGGCTTTCCGAAAATATTGAACAAACAAATCCCCATTTATTTCTGATGATCGAACCTGTTCCTCTTAGACACGGGCTTCACTTGTCCATAGCATTAGGATCAGGGTTCAAGTTACACAAACCCTTAATTACCGAGTATCGTTGACTAAGCTTATCACTAAACGCTTCAGTGAGCAGTTTTATAGCCGATTCATATTTCAAATCCTTCAAAGCAAGGGAATCCAGCAATTTCTTTGCGTGCCCTGTTACCTGTTGAGAGATAAGAAAATTTCTCAAACGAGGAAAGGTCGTATTTAGAAAGAAGACTTTCCAAAAGAAGAAATAAACTTATGATAAGCTGCGAGATTACCATCAAAATAAGGCACTTTTATGCTAGGGAAAGTTATTCTATGGTAGGAATGATGAACTTCCTCCTGTCTGGAAGGAGTAGGTGCATGGTGTCGCTACTACTCCAGACTTTGACAAGCGAGTCATTTCCCTAGACAACTTCAATTGCCAACCTTATACCGTCCCAGTACTTTTCGTCAATTTCCGCCTGTTGATGATACTGAACAGAACTCCAAAGTCTCGAATGAAGCACATGACTATCTTCTCATCTAGAGAAATTTAACTCCTTTAATATCCAGTGCACTATTCTCTATATTCTTTAAAGTCTTCTTTACAGACACTCTCTTTCCACTTCGGATACTAACCAACACTTTACCGTCATCATCAGACTCCCTTTAAGACATGAGCAGCAAGGACTCTTGAGTAGAATCAAGTTTCTCTAAATCACTAGCAGCCATAATTGAAAAAAAAGCTTTCAGCAATAAAATTTCAAATTTACCAAAATTACAATAAAAATAAGCTACCACCACCAGACAGTTCGGAAAACAGAAATAATTAATTTAATAAGCTTAAATCAGTAAGAACAATGGATCAAATTAGCTGTCATGCTAAGCTAAATACCTCAAGAAAACTGTAGGGGGTGTCCAAGGAAGAATGAGATGGAGAGAGGTCAGAGCTGAAGCAAGCCCCACGTTGGGCGCCATTCGCTAAAATAATTATATGGTAATATCAAGGATGGAAAGACTAATTACTAGGTTAAGAGGAAACTGAATACAAATAAAATATCTTTATTACAAAAAAAATGGTTTTCAGACTGCACTTATCGAAGGCTATAGCTTCTTAAAATTAAGTATTCAAAACCCAGTCTAAATTGCTGAAAATGTCCCGATAACTCCAAGATCATAGCTCTCGACCTCTCTTCACTCCAAGGTTCCACCTCTCTCAGCGAAACTTAAATCTACGGAAAAACGTGACAAATTGTAGGGGCGATGTATTTGCAAGCTCAAAATCAGATTTACTCAAAATCTCAAAAGAGTGTATGAAGACTAAAAAATTTAAATCTCAAACGAAGTTCACACTTTCTATAAGTTAATCGCTTCACTAATGGTTGAAGATATATTTATAAAGGGCCTTGCCTCATCAACCTTTAAGTGTATGATTCACTTTCGCCGACTATGTACACTAAACACCCTTGAGTCTGCATTACAAGAACTTGCCTCAAGTTAGGCCGCCAGCAGCAAAGTTCTTGGAACTCTCGCCGTCTTCCTCCACCAAGAACTGCTTCACCTCGGACCCCCACACGGCGTGCTTATTTGCTCATGTTCAATTTCGTACACCTTACGAAAAATCCATCATCACGTGTGCAGAAATTAGATATCGATCACCAGACCAGCCAAATATAATCTCCTTCAAAGTTTCTCGTAAAAGTATCTGTCGTCTTGTCTCGAGCGACTGGTAACTGAGAGTGATCGTAGTGGCACTATGGTGCTGTGGTACTTTGGTACTGTGTTACCGGAGCTTTTTCCATTTCCTTGGTCTGACGCATGTCAACTCATGACGCGTCCAAGGATCTTGGAGACATAAAAGTCCATGTACGTACAAATACAACGGTTTACTTAATTAAATAAGAGTATTTCATTGAAATTATCGTTGGAGATTCAAATTTATAAAAAATGTGACATTTGGGTAAATATTTTTGTGCATCTCTCTATGCTAGATTGGTCATTACCTGTTTATGAGAGACGCCATATTGGGTGAAAGTTGACACTAAACCATAACAAATGGTTTGGCCTGGTCATAGAAAGTGTTTAAATAGGTCTACCCAAAGTTTTCGTAAAATAATTTTTGTGGTATTGCACTGCACGTAGATCAAGTCATGTCATTTATGAAACCAGATATTTTGAAAACCGCGTACACTGCAAGTTTATATTTTGTTACTTGGATACTCATTGTATTGGGTGCATTTGCCCAACGGGTATATATTGTATTTAAGCACATTTGGCACACTCGGTAAAGTTATATATTTTATCCCTTGTTCTGTTAAGTACATTTTACATTTTGTCCATTGGGTCCATTTGGTAAACTAGGGCCATTGAGACCACTGGTTCCATTTTGGTCCATTGGGCTGACTGCGTCCACTAAACTGTTTAGTCCCTTTGTTATATATTTTTTATCAGGTCCATCGAGTCCATTCGGGTATTTGGTCCTTTGGGCCCATTTGGTCTACAGGGTAATTTTGTTTTCCTTGAGACCATTGGGACATTCGGTCTATTGGTCCACTAGTCAACTGGGTTCATTTAGTTTATTGATTCTATGAAGGGACTTTGATTAATCGGACTCACTTGCTCTACTGGGTTCATTTTGGCTCATTAGGCTGCCTGGGTATATCTAGCACCTTGGGTACTTCTTATCCGTTAGGAACATCTTATATCTTAGGTACATTTTATATCATGGGTTCATTTTGTTCATTGAGACATTTGTTAATGTTATTCACTGGGCATATTTTGTATGGGATATATACATCTGGAACATGAAGGACATTTCAACATTGGGTACATTTTGGTAACTGGTTCAGTGTCCTCCATGCTGATGTTTCACACAACATGGCAGCGTATGTTCAGGGAACCTGTAGGTAACGGGGTTCCAGTCCAGTAACCTACATCCTAACAAACTTGGCACGGCACTTACATATAATCCAGATAAGATCAACAGCAACGTTATTTTGGTACTTGCTTTTCAGAATTTCCAACGGTGAGTTTTAAACTGAAGTCCAGACACCAAGTTGCAGTTAAAAACCATACATCAAGATGTCTTATAGTGTTGCCAAGATGAAGACAAAACGAGAACTGAGGACGATGACTTCTAATTGACGGTCCGACTGCCAGTTCTACTCTTTTCCTGTGGACGCTCATCCTCGAATGGTCGCGGGTGAACTGACAGGTAAACCTGATCGTTCGTGAATACCCGGCCTAATAGTTCGTAGAGTACCTCAGTGAACTCACAACAACTCGGCCAATACACCCATTCCATGACATGTCATGTAAAGACTAAATACGTATAGTCAGTCAAATTACATGTCTCATATACAGTTGTGTATTAGTAGCAGTTTAAGATACAATACATTAAGTAAACTTCTTAAACACTTATTTTTCCATTCTTTATATTGTTAACTTGAGATTTTCTCTGTTTTTCGACACTGTGCATGCTAATAATTCAAAGCCTGGCCGTATAAAAACGTGCTTTTATTTCTGTTGCACTCTGCTAAATCATCATCCGATAACAGGACTTTCCTTTGTTTAAACTAGTTTTGGGTATGGAAATTCAGTAACAGCTGACAAATGTGAGGTAAAAAGGAAAAAAAAAAAAAATTAGCAAAAGTAAAACCAGGTGAAGAATGAAACTGCATACATGAAACTAAATTTAGTCTATTTAATTTTACATTCAATACTTCACACATCATTATGTAAAGCTGACTTCTGGTCAGAAGAATACTGTAAATGCATACATACAATTAAGAGATATAACTGCAAGACTCAATATCCATAATTACTTGGTCAAAGTAAATTAAAACCAAATGAACTCAAGTACAAAGCTAAGCTCACTTGCAGTTCGTTAAACCTACGAATAAAAAAGGGAATATAGAATGGCTACTATAATAAAAAAAATTGACCGAGATAACATATTCTTAAAAGACAAAACTATCATCTATACACAAGGTGCACAATAAGGTGAAGATAAATAAAACAATCTGATAATTGACTTTGTTAATAGTTGAAAAATTTCCACTGAAAGTTACTTTAGTCATGATTATCTGTCCTTAAAAGTTATAAGTTATACTGCTAACAAAATCAAAATGCATATAAATTCATGAACCAAGCATCAATGAATAAGGTTACATAATGACCAATGCTAAACCTAGAATGGTGAAAGTGCTTCGAACTTTGCCTTCAAGAGCCACATTTATGAAACTTTGGCAGAAGACCAGCCCCAGTACCCCTTCGGTCCAAAGTTCTTCCCGTAACAGGCTGAAAAGGAAAACACCTCTTAATCATTACGAACTGAGTCACAGACAACATATTTCCAAATACACTACTGAGTTATTCCTGGTTTACGAATTTGTCTGAGACGATTTGCATACTCTCTCTCTCTCTCTCTCTCTCTCTCTCTCTCTCTCTCTCTCTCTCTCTCTCTCTCTCTCTCTCTCTCTCTCTCTCCTTTTCAATTTCTTTCAATGAAGAACTAAAATTTATACGTAGCGTAACTCGTCTGCGATGTAAATTAGCAAAATACTGCACAAAATTTACTCTTCGTGGAAAATTTCACTTTTTAAAGGGGAGACAAATTCTAGGTGCAGTAAATGTGACAACTCTGCCACCATACTTGGGCCCAGAATACTTACGGTTGCAGTAAATGTCCTGTTCACGTTCCCTTATGGAGTGGGAGTCGAGCCTCTTGTGACATTCGCGACAGCTGAAGCAAGCCTTGTGCCATGCTCCCCCGGCTGCCATTATTCGCTCTGCCATGAATACCTGCTTGGCTGCAATGGATTAGGATCATCCCGTAAGAGAAAGAGACTGCCCTTATTTTGCATTCAGATCTTATGTAACTACAGTGGTGTACAGGAGGCGTGCTCCTTGATAGTAGCTCTAGCTACTGAAAGTCAACAAAAAGACTGAAACAGAATCGACAACATATCGGCTACTTTTTTTTTTTTACTTTGGATATAAATCACACATTTCTCATATTTCTTTGCTACACAGTTATTTTGATCCTTACAAAGATTAAATTTAAAAAAAACTGCTCATAAAGGTAAGTAGAAAGCCAAACCAAATTCTTTTCATTCGTGACACGACCAAAACAAAATTTTACATACGATTACTGAAGGGTATGAGAAAAATTATTTTAGATAAAGACCTGTTTTATCATCTTATTAATAAGATTCTCATATCATAAAAAATGGTTATCATTTACACTTTTCCACATCTAGTTTTCTATTTGCAGCATGAGGGCAACAGTATTTTAACAACCGGCATATTTTTTTTTCATAGGAAATTTCAAGGATTCATAATTGACTCTTATAAAATTGATGCTGCTGAAATATGTCACTTAGCTAATAACTGGAAAAATTTCTTGTAACTGAATGATTTCTATCTTGTGATTTTATAAGGCATATACTTTAAAGGCCATTTGCATTTTATATCAGATATAATACTTATAGTAAACCAAATGCATCTTTACACAGTGTTGTGGTTTCAGTAAGTATCCTTCAAAGTCAGCCCAAAGATTTTTTAGAAAGACCTCCTACTTGCACTTGTAAACAAACCCGAATCTTTCCCAGAGAGTGACCCCCAAGGGTTTTAACCCGGTGTGTATCCACCTTTGTGGCGTGCTTAGTACAAGCTCGCTGGGGATTACCGTAAAAACATAAACAAAAGACTGTAAATATCATAAAGATAATGACTCCCAAGAAATATTAGTCCTAGATAACGACCCCAGAACTTTGCTGGGGGTCACTATCTACGACAGATCCATAAACCCATACGGAACTAGTTTGGAACAAACTGCCCAATTACAGTACAATAAAGGTAACTAAAAACAGAGAATGCTGATACCTGAAAAAAGAAAGATCGAAAAATATTGATAATAACAAAAAGTTATACAATACAAATTATATAACCTTCTATTAGGAACTGAGAGAGAGAGAGAGAGAGAGAGAGAGAGAGAGAGAGAGAGAGAGAGAGAGAGAGAGAGAGAGAGATATTGTCCTAGTAACACTAACACTGAGAGAACATGGTACAACATGTTTATTTGTGACAAGTAATACGGAAAGGCCTACGCTCTCAAATAAACCCCCTTTTGAATAAGAAAGCTATCAAGCAACTTGTCTGAATTCGCAAAACCAACAATTATGAAGTAATCAAGTTTTTAAATGATTAGAAAAGTATGGAGTGACCAAATACCTATATACTGCATTGCTTGTAAAAATATCCAACCAGACAAAAATTTGTCACTAGTGACGTAACTAAGGGGGGGAGGGTCTACCCGGCCGGCACTGTCCGAGGGAGGAGGCACTCTGGCATCTTTTGAGCAGGTCTGGCCTGGCTTAATTCTAGATTTATCAGTAGATTTCGTCTGACCGGAACACTGAACAGCGATTTATCGACTCTGCTGTTGGACCTTGATGTAATTAGCGAATTCGCTTCAAACAAAGCTTGTAGGGTTCCGTTGTAAATCTGCTGTGTTGTTTTAGTTTTAGCTTTATGAAATAAAATAAATGAGTGAGATGTTAAGGTTTAAAATGTGCGTATAATCTTCACCACTTGAGTACTTTTTAGCACGGAAATGGGGCGGCACTTTCAGAGTCCGCTCTGGGCGCCACTAACGCTACTTACGCCACTGTTTTTTACACAAATAATATATCTACCGGAAAATTACTTGTGGTAACATTACGTGTACGGCCGTCTTGTGGTTTGCCTCGCAAATGAATGAGAATCATATTTTCAATACGCAACGCATTTCAAGATATTCTTATTTTAAGTACATATCTCACTGTCTAACAAACCTAGGCCACATGGCGAGCTACAACTACGACTGAAGTGGTAGTTTCTCAGAGGCCAAAATGCAATTGTCTGTGGTCTCCTCTCATGCTACTTTGCTTTAGAGTAATCATAAAAAAAAAAGCAAGTAAAAAACGCGCCACGGCCCATGAAACTTTCAGCCACGGCCCGGTGGTGGAATGTGTTCTTGCACCTATAGCGGTGCCAGACGCACGATCATGGCTAACTTTAATCTTAAAAAAACCTACTGAGGTAGAGGGCTGCAATTTGGAATGTTTGTACCTGGAGGGTGGATGATCAACATACAATTTGCAGCCCTCAAGCCTCAGTAGTTTTAAAGATCTGTTGTTATTGATTGAGCTGGCTTTATGCCAGCACGGGCCCTTGCTCACAGAGCAGCCCGTAAAAATCTGAAGGCGGGCAGACAAATAGCCATCTCAATAGTTTTCTTTTACAGAAAACTAAAAAAGGGTTTTGTGCAAATGCACGAATGAAATTTAACATCAGATCTGCCGTGAAACTGGTGTAGGATGTATAAGCAGCCAAACGCTTGATCAGCACAGAGGAACCTTTATGTCTGACAAATGCAATCATCAATAATTTGCAAACAAATTCAGAAAATAACACAAAAATGAAAGCTGATTAACTAAATAGTGAGTTTTTTTTTTTTTTTTTTTGCCAAATCAGACAGTAAAACGGATGTTGTTGCTGCTGCAATGATATGAATAATTTCCTGCTGTCATAGACCGCAACCTTTTTGATACGGGTTGCATACTTGAGCACAAACAAAGACAGAAGCCACTGTGATTTCCGTACTTGAACTACATTCTAAGGCGTTTGTCATAGAATTATAAGTGTTTTTTTTTTTTTTTTTTTTTGATTGGATGCAGTCATAACTGACATTAGCTTCAGTCTAATGATTAATAACTACCATGACCAGAAAATGGTGAATTATCTTCAAATATCATAGAAATTGGCAACTTACACTATGTCTAGAGGAACAAAATACAACAAGGAATATAAATGTGTGGCAAATCTTAAGAAGGATATACAACATACGCCAGCTTACAAGTATAACAACAGTGTTCATTGAGAATATAAAGGTTTACAAAATTTATCAATACTTTCACATCTGTAGTCTACGGGCCAAGCAACTGAAGTAGCATTCTGAGTTTGCAAGAGTTGAATAAAGAAAGTCTCCATCTCTTCAGCTTTCGAAAACTTTGAAATCTTCACTTCTCCCTCGAGAGAGTTTATAAAATAATATTTGAGAATAAAATGAGTAAACTCTGTTTGTGACACGAACATTTGTCAGTAAATTCTCGACAGACTCTGAGGTAAATAGTGTTGAAATTCCTAAGGATCCAACTTGCAATGCAGGACATGAAAGCGTTTCACAGCAGACTTACAGAACCTCACGAGCTGTTTGAAGACAAGCAACACGTATAGTTTTGTAACACAGGATATAAAAATGAGGAAGAACATGAGGTTCATGATGTAAATTAGAAAGCAAAGGCAATAAAGGAACAAACGAAACTAAGTCAGCAAAATATTTCTAAAAAGACAGGTTCCAAATAATTGTTTTAGATTTTAAATACAACAGCAGCGCATACAAGACAGCACGATGCCTGAAAGTAACTTACCTGGCTGCTCTCTTTGTCCAAAACCAGCTTAATAACAGCTACACCTTCAACAAGCTTTGTAGTGGGCTTTCAATAATTAGTCCCTCATATAGGCTACCTATTTAAAACGTCAGGTAACCAACCTACCCTTTTCTTTCCTTCTTCGGATTCCAATTTACTCTTCACAAATACGCATACGAACGCAAGGAGTATTATAACCCGTCACCTTATTCTACTCATGATTTTTTTTTTTTTTTTGTTTATCGCCTCCTACAGGTACTTCTGTGTGTACTAGGGTCTGCCGAGTGCAAGAGCCCATGCTGGCATAGGGCCACCTGAATCTAAAACAACAGCACCAGGTCCGCATATGCAAAGGCGAGGGCTGTATGAAGATATGAACTTTTCATGGTTTATCAAACTTACAGCATCTGACACAGTAATCGGCTCCTCCCCACTTAGGCTTTCCAGGCTTCACAGTTGGGGCAGCTTGTTTTAGGGGAGCCACATAGGCCTCCATCGTAGCTGGGATGTTGCTGGTTGGCGGGCCATTCTGAAAAGAGATGACAAAACAACTTAACATCAAACGCCGTTATCTGAATAACACTTGATATTTCATGCCATAATAAGCAAATACAGAAACTTTAAGTATAACAACACATCATATTGATAAAATTTCTAGCAATGCATAAGAATGGGGCGCTAAATATGATACTGACTAGCGGCAAATCTTGTTTTAACACTCCAAATTGAATCTTAAAGACTAAGTCAGTTATACATATCTCTTCACTCGACAAATCATGGTAGAATGATTATAATGCATGCATTTGCCTGACATCTTTGCTGTGAGACACTCTGCAAGACAAATATCAAACTTATTCTGGTGCATTATTATGTTTCTCCTGTCAGCTATTTCCTTTGCATATTTATATCCTTGTGCAGAAGGACGTCCGTCTGTCAATTCGTGTCATTTGCACAAAAATGAGAGCAGTCCGAGCTTACGGTGTTCGTATCTTACCTTATTTGGTATGATTTAGGACTGAACATAGAACAGAAAGTAGAATTTATGCCAAAGGCCAAGCGCTGGGACCTATGAAGTCATTCAGCGCTGAAACGAAAATTGACAGGAAGAAGGTTTAACAGGTATAACAGGAGGAAAACCTCGCAGTTGAACTATGAAACAATTGTCAGAGAGGGTGGAAAGTCAGATGAAAGAACAAGAATATGAACGGAGGTATGGTAAAAGGAATGAAAGAGGTTGCAGCTAAGGGGCCGAAGGGACGCTGCAGAGACCCTTAAGTACCTACAGTGCACCATGTGTGTTATTGGGAT
This sequence comes from Macrobrachium rosenbergii, assembly GCF_040412425.1. Taxonomy (NCBI): domain Eukaryota; kingdom Metazoa; phylum Arthropoda; class Malacostraca; order Decapoda; family Palaemonidae; genus Macrobrachium; species Macrobrachium rosenbergii. The sequence goes on along the minus strand of NC_089742.1, from coordinate 73,844,416 downwards.
TACTTCGGATCTCCAGTTGTATCTCTGCAAAGAGCTGGACGGCAGCATCGTCTCCACGAGTCGTGATACTGTCGCGGATGCACCAGTTTGAAGATGCACAATTGCCTACTGAACACAAAGTTATTTTTGCATAACATTATGTTCCTTTTCTCCGCGAGGGGCTGCTCTTTTTCTCATTAACAAGGACGATACTATAATGAATCCAGGTAAAAAAAAAAAAGTAGCATGTAAAAAAGTCTCAGGAAAAAAAGTTACATTAATCTTTCCTAGATAGTGACCCCCAAGGGTTTTAACCCGGTATGTGCCCGTACCTTTGCGGCGTGTTTAATACAAGCCCGTTGGGGATGACCGTAAAAACAAACAAAAGACTGTAAACATAATAAAGATAATGACCCCCAAGAAATATCAGTCCTCACTAACTAGGAAAGATCCAAAATATTTTCTGTTTTATTACTTTAATTGCGTTAATTGCCACCATAAATTAATGTGACATTTTCCCTAGACAAAATTAAGACTTTTTTCTGTGACTTTTTTTCCTGTGAGTTTATTACCGGCCAACACTATACCATACTATAGCCGATGGCTGCTGGAGATTCAAGGAGGCACTTTTTAAGGGTTACAAAGAGCAACTTATCCTGGAATTCTTTTTATTGCCCTAAATTCTTCGCTAAGGGCCCTGCAATTCGCATTCTGAGGTCATTTGCAGTTGTCTCTCACCTGTCCACATAATTAGCATTGGGTTGGCTAGTCACCTCATACGCCTTTTATATCACACAGTTGTAATATCTAATTGGTATATGTCTGCTCGATTTGTCCCTTAATCCTAAAATAGCTTAGTGTTCGCTATCATTTACAGGTACAAAGAAATTTTACTAACTGGACGATAATATAATGTACTGTATATGTCAAAATGTTGTATCTCTTACAACAAAGATATTTTTTGTCAAAACCCAAAGCAAGAATTAAGCGACGTTCTCTTAGATAATTGTTAGCGTTCATTAAAAAAATATATACAGCATTCCGCAGTGCAATTTCCGTAGTTTTCTGTAAGACTGACAAGGCTATATGCCCTTCCTTCGACTGGTCAATCAAGATGGCGTGTGGGAAAATGGTCTCTGGTACTTCAGATGGGAAAAGGATTACTGCACAGTTGACCGGACATGGAGGCCGCCGATACCATGCTCAGACCGGAGGAGGTTTTTGAAACCGACATCGCTGTCATTCGTAAAGGAGAGAGGGGCAGCGCCTAGTAGCTCTTCCGGGTGGTCTTTGCTGACCACGTTTACGAGGAGGTGTGTGACGACGATTGACGAACTCCAAGTCAGCGGGCGCAAGTAACAAGATGACTGTGGTTTTTCTTTTTTCCTAATGACAGACCCATTATGGTTTTGAAGTGTGAGGCACTGACAGCAACTACAGTAAGACCTCTGTGCGTTCAGTTGGACACCTTTATGGATTCGTATCCTTGGTAAAGACAAGTATAATTACAACTGGTGTTTAGGGACCGGCTGTTAATGCCTGATCCATGGGCACAATCCCCCGTAGGGGGGTAGTGCCGTCAGTGCACCTCATGCGGTGCACCGTAGGCTTTACTTGAGGTTCTTTGCAGCACGCCTTCGGCCCCTAGCTGCTATTCCTTTCGTTCCTTTTACTGTACCTCCTTTCATATTCTCTTTCTTCCATCTTACTTTCCACCCTCTCCTAAGAATTGATTCATAGTGCAACTGCGAGGTTTTCCTCCTGTTACACCTTTCAAACATTTTACTGTCAATTTCTGTTTCAGCGCTGAATGACATCATAGGTCCCAGTGCTTGGCCTTTGCCCTAAATTGTATATTCAATTCAACATTAACGGCGTCATACACCTACATAAAATGCTCAGCTCAGCCCAGCACACACACTCAGTCACCTTCATCTTCTATCACTCTCGAGCTTCCTGTATATGAATACCCTTCCTTCCTTTCCCGTATCTCTTTCACGCCATCTATCCACCACTTTCTAGGTCATCCTCTCCTCCCCCCAAGCCCCGCCCCTGACATTTATGGATCATTCAACTCTTTCCACCACCTCATCATCCTTAATGCTTTCTGCGTTTCCAAACTACCTTAATGCACGTTGATCCATTCTTTCACATCCATCAACCCTTTTACCTCTTATTCTCATGCTTCTCGACATGTCTCGTCCCTCCATTAATTACTATACCACATATACTGCACACACATTTCATAATCGCAGCTTTCACCTTTTGTCTTTCATATGCGTCCAGCTTTAGTTCCTTCAAGCAAACTTGGATCAATGGCTCTTCCATATATCCCCAACTTAGCATCCACAGATGTCCCAAAAGTCTCTGTGCAATCTCTTGCACACAGTTTGTTGCCCTCCTTGCTTCACCTGCTCTTTGACTGACTACCCACATCCTACCACCATCCATTCTGTCTACCCCCAAATATCCATACAAATCAACCGCCTCCATTACTCCACCTTCCATATTAGTATTCACTGCTCCATCTTCTTGGCTTCCAAAAAAGTCTGAGGAAAGCGAGAGGATCTGAGGCCAAGGTGGCTACCATAAAAGTCTATATACCTGGTGAAAGTGACCATCAGATTCTATATGTGTTTTTTTCCCTAAAAGAGATAAATGCTAAACATTCTGCTGGTAATCTATATTTGTGCTTCTTTCATATGCCATACTCTCTGCGCAGCTGAAAATCATTGAAAGAATATATCAGAAATCAATTATTTCATGAGCTGAACAAAATGACGTTATAAATGACTTATTTCTTATCTAATGATCTAAAAAGAGAAATGCTGGAAAGTCTGTTTCAATTCTTCTGGAATGGAATATAGAGTTTAGGCCAAGGCCAAGCACTGGGACCTATAAAGTCACTCAGCGCTGGAAAGGAAAATGAGAGTAGGTAGGTTTGAAAGGTGTAACAGGAGGAAAACCTCAAAGCAGTTGAACTATGAAATAATTGTTAGGGGAGGGTGGATAGCAAGATGGAAGAAAGATAATGTGAATGGAGGTACAGTAAACGGAATGAAAGGAGTTGCAGCTAGGGGCCGAAGGGACGCTGCAAAGAACCTTTAGCAAAGCCTACAGTGTACCCCGTGAGGTGCACTGACGGCAATATCCCCCTACGAGAATAATTGTTCCGAAATGACTTGTTGATGGTCGATCTATGAAATTGCCCATAATACTTATTTCCAAAGAGGAGACTTGGAATTACACATGTTGCGACGGAAGAGTCTTGCCTAAGTAGAGACCAACCCATTAGTTTCTTCTTTTTTCTAGTATCTGGAAAGCCACGAAAAGTAACGTTTCGTCCCTATATTGGTATTTGAAACACAACTGCATAGACTGCATTCATTAAGAGTACTTTCAAAACACGGAAGCATTATCACTGAACATCATCTTTTGTTTTTTCTTTTCTTTGCGATGAAGCTAAAGAAACGAGTAGTTCTTCACTTATCAAAAGCAGTGTTAATACACACCATAACAAGGTGAGCACACACTTGCTTCTATTGAACGTGTAACGTCAGGACTCATTTTGGAACGCTGACAACTTGCCCAGGTACTTCCTGACTTTGCTGACGTCAGAAAGGTGCGAGCAGGATTCCCATGTCATACACCAGATCACAGTCAACCTTTCAACAGCTAAACGAATACCGTTTTGCTATGATTCACCTCGTTACAGACTTTACTTTCCTAAGAAAATAAAACCTTGGTTTGCCTTTACTAGCTTAATTTCGAAATGGAATCGATTTGTCTATGCCCTGTAGGAATATCTAAAAAAAAAAAAAGTGTAAAACGTTAAATGACAACATCCATGATTTAACATCCCAAGGGGGGGGGGGGAAGACATCGGGCTGTCTTCTTGTAATTCTACCCTTCGATACAGCGAAAGGGAAAATCAATTTAACTGTTCGTTTTGAAGTCTCACGTGGGAAAAAAGCACGTTAAAACGAAGAAAAGAAAAACACGTGAGAGAGAGTGGGTTTCTGTAGGCCTTTAACAATACTGAAGAGGTAACCTTGTAACTGATAAGAATTTTGTGGCGACAGGAATTCTACACCACCCTTCTCTTCTAGCTCAGTGGTTCTCAACCTTTTTTTAGAATAGATTAGAATATGCAATTTAGGCCGAAGGCCAAGCGTTGAGACCTATGAGGTCATTCAGAACTGAGAGGAAAATTGAGAGTAAAAGGTTACAAAGGTGTAACAGAAGGAAAACCTCGCAGTTGCACTATGAAACAATTGTTAGAAGAGGGTGGAATGTAAGATGGAAGAAAGAATATGAATGGAGGCACAGTGAAAGGAATGACAGGGGTTGCAGCTAGGGGCCGAAGGCACGTTGCAAAGAACCTTAAGTATCGCCTACAGTGTACCGCGTACGGTAACTGACGGCACTACCCAATTACGGGGAACTCAACTTTTTTTTTTTTAGTCCATGAACCCTTTCACCATATGTCAGGATGTCATTCCCCACAAACCCGCTTTCCAAAATTGTCTGCCTCAAAAGGTGCATTCCAAATAATACGCAGCAAAATACAAACACAAACACCCAAGCTAGAAGAGAGAAAGTCCAGGGTAACCTCTCAGTAGTGCGGACCGATGCACACTGCGTTTCGTGTGGTTCTAGAGCCAGTTTGAGCCTGCCAATCCGTGGTCACAATCACCCCCCTCTGAAACTCTGAAATTCCCTCTAATGGGGGAATTCCCCCTTGGTTGAGAACCATTGTCTGAAGGCCATACAAGGCAAGCTCTGCAACTGAGGCGAGCAGTGTCGTCACTTAGTAAGAAGATCAATGTCGGGCACAAAAACCCGTTTCTCACATGATGCTGATGTAGACGCACGTATATTGAGTGGCCTGAATCGTGATTAATGAAAAGTAAACAGACCATATATCGGCTGTCTAACTGATTAATGCCGACTGGCATTCGTTATGATTCAATGTTAAACATGAAACCAGAGAGTAGCTTCAATGTTTAATGGCCCTAGTGCCGAGGCCTATTTTGTAAACCTTTGGTGGTCATTGTGTATAGTGATGTATGATATGGAAACTTAATCCCATCATGTCAAAGTATAAAATCCACAGTCTTCACGATAATAATACTATGCATACGTACACTGGGTAGGTATAAACAAAATACAACATACGAAGACAATACACTGAAAAAGTAAAATTATATATTCATACGCAGAAATTTTAAAGAAATAAATGAAAACATGATTGGGATGGTAAGAAAATAAGCTAACATCGCACTAACCTACTGAAGCGGTTAAAAAAGGAAAGAAATAAACACACAAACAAATTACGATTACTTAAGGAACCATCAGCTAACTGCTCCGTGATCAGCACTTCAATTCTGCTTGAGCTGAGGTCCTGTACAGAAAATCCCAGTCTGTTTGTTGAAACGTCGGCTTTGAAAGAACGATTCCACTCACCGTGAAGAACAAACCGGGAAGGTCAGTGAAAGACAGTTGAAACAACTCGAACAGAAAAGGAAACTCTTCTCATAAAAACCTAAACTATTGTCAGAGAATTCAGTAACAGCAATTAAATAATGATTTGAGAGAAATATAAAATTAATATATCAATTTATATTTTTCCTAACACACGAACCTACTGTATACCTTCATATAGTATATAGGAGATTCCCCTGCGCTTCGCGTGACTCGACTGACTGTAGACTCGTTCTGCCTGAACAGCTAGTAACCCACTAGCTGTTTAGGCCTATTATTACATTTCTTACCATTATATAATTAAAAAGCGCTTTATCTAATGAACGAACAAGAACTGAGTTTACTCATATGTGAATATATCTGTCAAACTCAATCTGATGACGACGAAAAGGAAGACTATCCTTAGAAGAACGGAAATGCTAAGACTTTTGGTGAAATCTAGTGATCATACTGAACCGAACTACGATGACAAAAATGACACAACAAACTCTTCACGACTTGTTTTCCTACTATTTCTCGATACATTTTCTGTTGAGACTTGAATATGAACGCACATTAGGAAAATACAGTTCCAGCGCTTTGCCCACTGGTCACTGTTCGTGCAGCTGAATTTACAGTTCTAATGAATGTGCCAATTGGACTTTGTATACTTTAGAAAAAAATAAAACTTAGTGCCTCGTTTACAATGTGAGAATGAGTGTATTTCTGTTCTAGTAAAACCTTTCCTTTTCTTGGATACAAGTGCATAATGTGCAAGTTGGAATATAGTCTCTCGTTCTTGGTAGCGTAGTGGATGAAACATCACTCCTAATTAGGATTCAGAGCCATATGTGGAACGCCGGGCTGACCATTTATGTCTTAGACAGAGAGTTTTCAGCAGAAAGCCAGTCCAAGACGAAGAAATACACAGCGAGTTAGGAGTTCACTGGTTGTATGATTGCTTTAACTAACATGTATGAAACTTCCACTGTTCACCTGAGCATAGCTTATTCATTTTTTATACTTTATATTTTCTTTTCCAATGATTTACCAGTCTGACTAATATAAAAGTTCTCACAAGACTTACATGGGACTTGATATAACTCCAAACTTCTCAAGCAGATGGGGAATATCTTTGAAATTATTATTATGTAGTAGTACACACTGGATTTTTGCTCTGTAAATTTTCTGTTATCATGAAGTCTTTGCTGTTCTGAGTGCAATGTTATATACAGAAACAGGATATTTGAGTTTCTTGCCTGTAGCCATAATTATATCTTTTACTTTATCCGTGTGTTCACGGTTCCAAAATGCTCTTAAAAACACGGATGTAAAAATTCGATTTCTTAACTTCATTACTTTGACCAAAACAGCAATGTAAAAAAGCATGAATATTGGTGCGTTGTCGTTACACACTATTTAAATCGATTACTTCCGTGCAGAAGGTAATCCAAAAAGAGTAGGCAACCACCATTTCCATCGTGAAATTAATTGATGGGACCAGTTCATTTAATAAATTAAAGAAGGTATTTAAAATTTCGTTCCCTGACCACATACGTCTTATGTCGGCGGCATACCTACCTGAACCATACTACATCGCGTGAAATGATTTTGTTTAAAACTTTGCTCACAAAAAAATTCCTTATAAAAATTACCTAAAACTAAAGATAGGATGTTACCCAAAGCCAGACCAAAAATTTTAGAGTAAAATTTGCGAATGAATTCAAATTTAAATTCTTTTACATATATTTTAAGAAAAAATAGATCAAGGCAATTTAAATGTGTGTGGTAATTGCATAACCCCGAAAAACAGATTTAAATCACCAGATGCAATTAATTTATTTACTGACACGTTAATAAGTTCTTTGTATGCATATGCTGATAAGTTCTTTACGGAAGGACAAAATATTTTCACAAACAGTTACGAACAATGACTGTTTTTAAACACACACAGCGTCACCTTATTTCTAACATTATCGTCCGAATTTGAGTCAATTTCCGCGAGTGCCTGGGCAATGCGTACCGAAGTTTGGAGGCTGGAAGGGTGCACCTTTACTGCCCTAAAATGGAAAGACTGCAGTATCTGCAAAATTTTCGAAACTGAGACATGCCACCTATTGGGGTCGTGAAACACTAATACACAAGTTACTGCAGTTTCAGAATGATTCTTCAATGGCTTTATTTAGGGGGTCCCATTTGCAGTATCTGCAAAATCAGTAGTAAGGCAAGGGAAAGCTGCAGTATCTACCATTTTTCTCAGTTTTGTATTTTTGCAGATACTGCAGTCTTCCATTTTAGGGCAGTTTAGGCTCAAAAGCGTTTATGGCTGACTTCGTGACCTCTCTTCAGTAACAGAACGATACAAGAGCTCCAGTCTCTATTCCTGACCTGATACTTAGTCCCATCATCCATGGAGAGCACTCCAGCGCCGATGCCGTATCCGTAGCCCTTGGGGCCAAAGAGACGTCCATAACAACTCTTGCAGTACATCTCATCCTCGTGCTCGGTGAAGGTGCTGCTGTCAAGCAGTTTGTTGCACTTGGCTGTTGGAATAAGGAAGATTTAACATGTTAGTCATCTCACGACAGCCATCTGCATGGAAGGCAACTACAATTAGAAAGAAAATTACAAAAATAAAATTTGTATTTTCCCTAACATACGAACCTACACCTTCATAATATATATACGTAGGGGGGTTAGTGCCATCAGTGCACTGTAGGCATTACTTAAGGTTCTTTGCAGCGTGCCTTTGGCCCCTAGCTGCAACCCCTTTCTATCCTTTTACTGTACCTCCTTTCATATTCTCTTTCTTCCATCTTACTTTCCATCCTCTCTAACAATTGATTCATAGTGCAACTGCAAGGTTTTCTTCCTGTTACACCTTTCAAACCTTTCACTGTAATTTTCGTTTTCAGCTCTGAATGACCTCATAGGTCCCAGTTCTTGTCTTTGGCTTAAATTCTATATTCAATTCAATTCAATATATAAGAGATTCCCATTTGCTTCACGTGACTCAGTTGATTGTAGACTTGTTTTACTGAAAACCACTAGCTTCCTGTGCCCTGATCTGGCCTGGTCAGAACCTACCCAAGCTTCCTCAGGCTACAACAAAAAGGGGTTTTAGTGTAAGTTTCCCTCTTTCTCGAAGTCTGGAGATGTTTTTCTTCCTTCACACGTACAAGTATTCCTGAATTCCAAGATCACTAACATGTATCGTTTGGTGTTCCCGGAATTGTACCCATTTGAAGGGGTCATATGAGGTGAAGCTACTGTTTCTTTAAGGGGAGGATTTGATCTGAATGTTCTCAATCCATTACATGTTGAATTTTTTTCACAGAGATTCTGTAATTAACATTTCAATTCCATTTCTCAGTAACTTAGATTCCTCAGGCAGATTTTATGAAATACATTGAAAATTAAACTTTTGTAAGAATTTTCTACTAACTCTCCATAAAAAATCTGCTTGCCAGAAACACAAGTTATGTAATGCTGGAGAGAGAGAGAGAGAGAGAGAGAGAGAGAGAGAGAGAGAGAGAGAGAGAGAGAGAGAGAGGTTTACTGTGAAGCGCCGAGTCAGTGCGGAAAGGCTGAATGAAGCTCGTGAACATGGCTTCCTCAGCCAAAAGAGGTTTGTAAGTACATAGCTGCAACGTCGGCAAAAATGGCGGCACTAAGTCCATTATGTGAATGATGTAATCCATCGCCTAATCATCCGTACACACACTCACCTCCTAAAAAGGTAACACATTTTGCACTTCATTAGAGTCAATTCTATTACCAGCATTTCATTCAAACATGCACACGTGATACTTTTTCGTATTTTGCATCACAGAATACTTCATAGGAACGTAAAGAATGAAACGTCTTTAAAATTTTACCGATGACTGAATTCAGGTATTTTCTGATTCCGTCATAACCAGCCGTAACTAGAGAGAAAGAATTCACAAGACACCAAAATCCATCCAGGTTACTCGTTTTGTCCAATGCTGCACTGATATACGTCTGAATTCTTCAACTGCACTTGGATGATCACAGAAAACGACCCCAGAACCTTCTGCCCTGAGGAACTCATGACTCACCCGAGCACACTTTCGTTGTGAATGTTGCATGAAAGATTAAATGGTTATCAACCTGATAAATAAAACTTGACGATAAGCAATGCGCAACTTACATAACAGCAGTCAGGTACTGGACAGTCACCAGCCCTCCTTTATTGATATCCAAGATTACTGACGGAAGAACCTTTCCGTTTATTTGTGACTCAGGGGTCATCTCAGTCCGTTTACCGATACCAAACAAAATCCTACGCAGTGAAAAACGTATAGGTACACATTGTGCTTTACAAACACTCACACACACACATACATACATACACATACACACACAACACACACACATATATATATACATAAATACATACATACATACATACTTACTGACACATATACATAATATTAACTTTATCACATACACAATTGTTCTGTGCAATAGTAGAGTTACTAAAAGGACCTCATTCAAACTGGGTGGTATCTAATGGAGTATTTATTCTGAAAAAGTTGCAAGCTTTCTTGGACAACCAGTCCACATTATCAAGTATGCGTTGTGTGTGCATATGTATGTATGTTTGTTTGTGTGTATGTAAAGCACAATCTGTACCCATATGTTTTTCACTGTGTAAGATTTTGTGTGTGGTATCAGTAAACGAACTGAGATGACCCCTGAGTCACCAAAAAACGGAAAGGTTCTTCCGTCAGTAAACCTGGATATTAATAAAAGAAGGGATGTTGACTGTCCAGTACCTGACTGCCGTAAAGTAAGTCGTGCATTACTTATCGTCAAGTTTTATTTATCAGGTTGACAACCATTTAATCTTTCATGCAACATTCACAACGGAAGTGTGCTCGGGTGATTCATGTGTTCGTCAGGGCGGAAGGCTCTGGAGACGTCTTCTGGGATCATCGAAGTGCAGTTCAAGTGTTCGTAATTAGCATATATATGTATTTATATATATATATATATATATATATATATATATATATATATATATATATATATATAGATGATAGATAGATAGATAGGATAGATATAAAAGATTAATATAATTTTTGTCACGAAACACAGTGACATTTTTTCATTCACAAATATTAAACTACAAACGTCGCTAATATTAATTGATATTTACCTTGAAAATAACATGACTATACATACATACATACACATATACATATATATACACATACATATGTGTATATATATAAATATATATATATATATATATATATATATATATATATATATATATATATATATATATATATATATATATATATAAAGATCAATAAATTTCATGTTTCATATCCAGTTTCTTTCGGGAATTTACACTCAAGGGGATTATAAGTGATTTGTGTGACGAAATACTAATCATTGATAATTCTCCTTGGGTGTAAGTTACAGGCGAGTTAATTTAATAAATAAATGTACAAAAATATGACTAAAAAGATATCATATTTGCAGGTGATAAAAACTATATATATAATATATATATATATATATATATATATATATATATATATATATTTATCTTGTTATATAGATCTCTGAAGATCAATGAATGTATGTTCGAATTTCTTTTATTTTCCTGCATGGTTTCCTTTCTTCGGTGATTAATGCCAACAGGAATAAACTCCAGCAGTACAGGCGAGTTTATTTAAGAAATAAATGGACAAAAAGAGACTTTATATTACTATTTGTGAACAAATAAGAAATGGATCTCCATCACAGTCTCTGATCGGTAGGTGACATTTTTGTCTTGTTATCCACCTCTCTGTAGCGCCGTGCATTGAGTATTTGAATATCACCTTATCATAAGTAGAATATTTATCAGAATAGGTTTGGACATTTATTTGCGGCTTCTGCATAACAGCTGAGACGGGCACGGCTCAGTGCCGACGATTTCAGCTGCTTTTCACACTTCCAGTTTGATTTTCACTCGACTTCGAAGAGGCGTGCAAGTATAAATTCAATTGGTCATAGTGAAAGGATATTAGATTCTGAAGTTCTTATTCAGTTCTGATGGTGATGAACATATCACTGATTTGCCCGGCTTAAATATTAGATAGATTTGAGGCGCCCAATTAATTTCACCTAATGTGGAATATGGAATTTAGGCCATAGGCCTATGAGGTCATTAAGCGCTGAAAGGGAAACTGAGAGTAGAAAGGTTTGAAAGGTGTAACAGGAGGAAAACGTCGCAGTTGCACGGTGAATCAATTGTTAGGAGAGGTTGGATAGCAAGATGGAAGAGAGAGAACATGAAAGGAGGTGCAGTAAAAGGAACGAAAGGGGTTGCAGCTAGGGGCCGAAGGGACGCTGTAAAGAACCTTACGCAATGCCTACAGTGCACCGCGCGAGGTACACTGACGGCACTACCTCCCTAGGGAGATCTTAGCAAAGTCATCCAAAGGGAGACCCATCGCTACACCTTCTAAGTGGCTTAATTGCTCCTCTTGAAATGACAGAGTTGACAACAATAACTTGCTAAGCAGCTTGGCGGCTACCCCTCCTAATGAGGGCATGTCGTGCTTAAGGTCTCTCAGTCCTTGACCAGTACCCTGGGCTGTAGGCCCTCTTCAAACTTACGAGCTTACTGTCGACTTGGGTTCTATTCACAGCATATATACCAACCAGTTCATCTTTCTATTCACTTCAAAGATATTGTTTCTGAAAGGGGAATTTTCTGAGGTTTTCAAGGACGCAGTCCTTATTTCTATGATATTATTGGCGATTTGATCCGAACCTGTTTCAATTTTTTTACATTCTGGGTGACTGCTTTTGAATTGAAGTGGCGAATCATGCCTAGGTTCGGAAAATGTTATGCTGCGGCCTGAGCGATGCTGGCCAATTTCAGTGAATCCTTCGGTGAAGAATTCATTCTTTATGTGGCCTCAAGCACGGCAAAGGAGTTACTTAACATTTTTTGTCTTGATTATTGTCTAGCATGAGCGCTTTAGGATTTTAGATGTATGCAGTTACATAATCTCTTTCTGGTGGTGGTGGGCGAAACTAGCTCGTCCCACTGCTCTACGTTGTTCTTTCTCAATTCCAGTCGCTTGCTGGTTCCTTTACTTGTAAGGCAAAGCTCTTCCTCAGCTACTGCCTGTTTATGCATGCCAGATCATAACGATTAATACTAAGGGGACACTCCACAATCTTTCACAAATTTATCTTTTCTTTTTCTACCACCTAATAGTGATCAGGCTTACCTCCTTCCACCATTTTCTCTTTTCCAGTACACAAATATTCTCCTCTGGAAATCAAGTCCCTTTACAAACACAGTGGCACAACTCTCTCCATTCTTATTTACTCCAAGAACTCCCTACCTACCAACAATGCCTTCTCTTTCTCTCTCATTTCTGGAATTGAATCACGAAGCCAGAGTCACTTACCACAAAAAAATTCTCTTTTGTTTACTTTTTTTTTTTATTCATGGACCGTGTATACTCACTCTTACAGATTTTTTCTTCAGCCACACTCAGTCTGACCCATTCATTCTTGAACTAAAACGTATTAACTTTTTCACCTGTTGGAATATAGAGTTTAGGCCAAAGGCCAAGCCCTGGGACCTCATGAGGTCATTCAGCGCTGGAAAGGAAACTGAGAGTAGGTAGCTTTTAAAGGTGTAACAGGAGGAAAACATCGCAGCTGCACTTTGAAATATTTGTTAGGAGAGGGTGGATAGCGATAGAAGAAAGATAATATGACAGGAGGTACAGTAAAAGGAATGAAAGAGGTTGCAACTCGGAGCCGATGGGACGCTGCAAAGAACCTTTAGTAATGCCTACAGTGCACATCGTGAAGGCGCACTGACGGTTCACTTGTTCTCAGTCTCCCTGGCATTACAAGTGCCACCCCTTCCATAGCTCTACACCTTTCAAGCTTTCAGCTATCCCAGACGCAGTCACTTTGTTCTTTCCATGCCTGGAAACAGCCATTCGTTTGTCTCTCTCACGCATTGCCAAAACTTCCACTTTCCTCTCTTGAGAAAAAGCAGCTCTTATACACTTCTGCGCCATATCCATGGCTCTGCCCATTGGTTAAGTATACCTTAGTTTAGCCAGACCACTGAGCTGATTAACAGCTCTCATAGGCTGGCCCGAAGGATTAGAATTATTTTACGTTACCTAGCAACGAGACCTACAGCTTACTGTGGAATCCGAACCACATTATAGCGAGAAATGAATTCTATCACCAGAAATAAATTTCTCTAATTCTTCATTGGCCGGTCGGAGAATCGAACGCGGGACCAGCAGAGTGCTAGCTGAGAACGATACCCACCCGTCCAATGAAGAACTTCTCTGCCCATTGGTGACTTACACCATGCACATCGATGAGAGGGCCATTACCTTCTAATATTATAAGAATTTTTATCACAGTACCGTGGCATTAATACTATATATATATATATATATATATATATATATATATATATATATATATATATATATATATATATATATATATATATATAAAAGAAAACGTTAAGTCCTGTAACTTACGTAAGCCCTCCTTGTAAACAATTTAAGTCAGATTTATCTGTATTTGCTGTGTCTTAATTCCTTGTGATCTTTAAAGTTGCTGTTAGTATTTATATTATAAATTTTACCGATTTGTAATTTTAGAGTTTATGAATATAACTTCACTGGGATTTATGGTATTATTGGAGAAAAATAAGTGTTTACGCAGTATGTAATTAGTATCTGTGCTTAACTTCCTGTGTGTTTTGAATAGCAGCCATACATAACAAAGGGATTGTTTGACCCCATTCTAAAAGAGAAATGCTTCTCAGAACTTTTTAGTTTTATTTCGTTATCATCTGCATTGTCATTGTCTTTCTGTTCCGACTTTTTCTTTTTGGAAGCACTTAAACACAGGTATGTATTAAACATAGACTATGTATGCACATATATTTATATATACTATATATATATATATATATATATATATATATATATATATATATATTTATATACATTATATATATATATATATTATATATATATATATATATATATATATATATATATATATATATATATATATATATATATATATATATAAAATGTGTATAGGCTATATATTGTATATAAAATGTGCGTTATATAGTCTATGTTTAAGTAAGTCTGTAAGGAAAACTGGGAACAGAACGCCAATGACAATGAAGATGATAATGAAATCAAACTAAAAAGTTCCTTGAAGCATTTCTCTTTTAGAATGGGCTCAAACAATCCCTTTGTTGTGTATAGCTGCTGTTCAAAACACAGGAAGTTAAGCACAAATTTTATTACATACTGAGTAAACACTTTTATTTTTCTCCAGTAATACGATCAATCCCAGTGAAGTGATATTCATAAACTCTAAAATCACAAACCGGTGAAATTTATAATCTAAATACCAACAGCAACTTTAAAGATTACCAGGAATTAAGATACAACAAATACAGATAAATCTGACATAAACTGTTTACAAGGAAGACTTACGTAAGTTAAAGAACTTAACGTGTTTTTAGTTTTGCTGTTGGAAGCAACATTTCCTCCAAAACTCCCATTTTTTGGATGAGAGGAAGCTCCAAAATGGCGGCACTAATAAAGCAACAGTAAGTGCCTCAACGTGCAACGGTTATTACACAATAGCTGGAGCTAATCGAGTATCTCGAATCGATTAGTGATAGAAGTGTGGCAAATTTTGTGGTCACGCATTTTACGACTCCGTCGGAAAGCTTGCTTGGTTTCTTTATTACTTTTGGACCGCTGTCATTCAGATCTTCTCACTTATCTTAAATAATCTCGAGTTTTTTTTTTTATATATCTTCCGTTTAAATCAAAGACAATCACATTTAGTATGCCTAAAAAGATATGTATGCAAAATATCAAACCATGTAAAAGGGGAATTCACTGCTATACTTGTATCCATCTGTTGTAATTTATTTTTAAACTATTTTTATAATCTATATATATGTATATATACAAACTGTATATATGTATATATATAATATATATCTAATAAATATATATATATATATATATATATATATATATATATATATATATATATATATATATATATATATATATATATATATATATATATACACACATATACACACGTATGAATATATTATGTATATATAAAAAAATATCAATTATCAAACTCCCATTCTGCTAACTTACCTTTTCATCATCTCGACGAGACAGTAGACGATTTTGCCGAAATCACAGTTTTCGTACCAGACGTTACGAATAAATTTCCCCACATTTGAAGCAGGAGATTATTATATTTTCATACTAATATTTTCGTAAAATTTCATTTTTTGTGCAACAATTTCATGCTGTAACATCTGTATGTTTCTTCTTTTGCCAATGTACTGCAGCTCTTTTGACAATTATCAGCCTTATGACAGGTATACCGTATTTCGGAAGATATGAACTTCTCAACTCGGAAAAGCCCTCCTTCCTCCTTCTCCGCTTTCATATCTCAAAACCACTGCTAATGTCGTCCTCTCTTTGATACCGTAGCTTGGTTTGCCTTGTATCATGCACCAGCTGCACCAAGTCCATTTCTTAACGTCCGTTATTTCTCAATAGCTTTATGGGTCTATTTTACATTACAGGCAAGTATTTAAGGGTGCATAACGATTTAGTTTCAGTTCAAGTTATCTTTTCTTGTGTTTATCTTGAATAATTTACATTGCATAGGTTTTCTTTTTTATTTTTCTTGCAATACTGAACTGAATCCTGTCCCTGCACCTCGTAATGATAAGCCTTACAATAAACCTTCCTTCTCTTCAGTTACATGCTTCGAAGCCTGGAAGGAAGTCTCAGGCAAAGTTCGGCATTGTGGGGTTTGGTGAGCCTGCATTGCATACACTGCGGATGAACAGTGCTAGGCAGTTGAATGTAATGCTGGGGTTTCTATTTATCATCAGAGGAGTTGCTAATGTAACTGACATGTCACTTGTTTCAAGAGAGGACTTGTCTGATCATCATCTTGAAGCTCCTACATCTCTGCATTTCTCACCCTTTCATTTCTTGGATCTTTCCTAAATAGTGACCCGCCAGGGTTTTCGGGGATCGTTTTCTGGGACTTTTTCTTGGGGGTCATTATCTTTATGATATTTACATCTTTTGTTAATGTTTTTACGGTTATCCCGAACGGCCTTGTACTAAACACGCCGCAAATTTGGATACATACCGGGTTAAAACCCTTGGAGGCCACTATCTAGGAAAGATCCATTTATTCTTATACTTCACTCTGCACATCGGCTTCTTTAGAGGATTAATTGTATCTTAAATAAAGATTTTGTCTCATATAACTCATGAGTTATGGCCAATGTTAAAGTCCTGTCTGTTCTTCGACCTTTAAGCATAACCTCGATCTCATGTTGCACATCGGCTTCATTAATGGAGGAAACGTACCAGTTATGATGTCTTTACATAGTATAATGTGAAAGATACGGTAAGATAAACTATCTATTTGACTTCTGATCTCTATGTACGAATTACTCTCTTTCCTTACATCAGGATTATTACTGGATTATACAACTAAGTTTGAGGTCTCTAAAGATGGGAGGAAAACATGAACACACACACACATATACAGCAGACCTTATGAGGAAGTTCATCCGTGCTTGGACGAACTTCCGTAGAGTATTCAGAAGTTTCTTTAACTTTCACCTTTCTGTGACCTCTCCCTATCTTGTTGGATCTTTTTTCTTACCTTGTGAGGTACCTATCACACACATCTCTGGTACTTTCACCAGTTTTTCAACATCCCTTTGTTTTCTGTCTCTGCATTATCTGATCATTCTATTCTCTATCTTCTGTTTGTACGGTAAATCCACTCTTCCTACTTCGTACGTATCACTAGTATTAATGAAATTCAACAAACAGGTTAAAATAAATAACGGAATTGTTTCCATTTTCACTATTTTTGTTTTTTTCTGACATTAGCACTGCAATGGAAGCCATTATCAGTTATGAATGGTACACACTGGTCTGAAGATGAGTCATGCACCAGGTATCCTACAATATCTAAAAATTCAGCACAGAAAATAAATCTGAATTGAATATAGAATTTAGGTCAAAGGCCAAGCACTAGGACCTATGAGGCCATTCAGCGCTGAAACGTAAACTAACAATAAAAGGTTTGAAAGGTGTAACAGGAGGAAAACCACGCAGTTGCACTATGAATCAATCAACTGTTAGGAGAGTGTGGAAAGTAAGATAGATGAAAGATAACATGAATGGAGGTACAGTAAAAGGAACGAAAGGGGTTGCAGCTAGGGGGCCGAAGGGACGCTGCAAAGAACTTTGCCTACAGTAATGCCTGACGGCACTAACCCCCTACGGGGAATATGACCACTGAATCGGTATTAGAGTTTTTAAATCATGAAATAACATCATTGGATTTACAACCCAAAATTGAGTCCATTTTTAGAATAAAGTGAACTGTGTATTTGTGATTTCAAGTCAAATTTTAATGGGAAAATCTATAAACAAACTTTTGGTATGGCAATGGGTAACCATCTGCCACCAATTTTCTCAAATTTATAAATGAATTTTTTCAAAACATTGTGTTCCTAAGAGCATTCAAAAACAATTTTAGCCGCAAAATTTTTCAGGGTAAATTTAGTATACAGAGTAAAGCAACAAACAGCCTGGCTTGTATACATTATTTTTCAGGACATCATATTAATATAGAAATCTCTGTGTTCACTTTAATGTTCTCACGTCATGAATTCTTAGGCAACAAACCAAGGACCATTACAACAAGTAAAAAATGCGCAAAAGTTTCTTCGGCGCACTCGAGTTTTATGTACAGGGTATAATGCTGTATGAAACTCTCAGTCATGGCCCATGAAACTTAGCTGCGGCCCATGAAACTTTTAGCCAGGCCCCGGTGGTGGCCTGTGTTGTTGGAACATATAGCGGTGCCAGAAGCACGATCATGGCTAACTTTAACCTTAAATAAAATAAAATAAAATCTATTTAGGCTAGAGGGTTGCAATTTGGCATGCTTGATGACTGGAGGATGGATGTTCAACATACCAATTTACAGCCCTCTAGTCTCAGTAGTTTTTGAGATCTGAGGGCGGAGAGAAAAAGCGCGGACGAACAGACAAATAGACATCTCGATAGTTTTCTTCTACAGAAAACTAATAAAAATAGGTAGGGATTCATGTCATCCAGTTCATATCTTGCTATGATACAGCTGTGACGACATTTTATAATAAAAGTGACAGAACGATAGAATTTCCTAAGAATACCCTTTGTTTGCCTTATTTACTGTCTGTAACCCCTTGATGTCAAGGGTGAATATAATCGATGCAAATTGTAATGATTGCAAATCAGATGCGAATCAGAAATTGTCCTCAACAGAGTAGCAGCACGATTTATTAAATCCTATGTATGAACAGTGATTCATTTTATATGGGCCAGGCTGGTAAGGAATTAATCGTTCGAATAAATAAACGTAAATATTCAGTTAGAACTGGCCAAAGAATAATACTCTTTTTTGTATACATAAATGCATAACCACGTATAAGTGACTGGTCCCGTAAGTGTATAATACCAACATGTAATAACATTGTCTATAAACTACTTAGAATCAATGTATCTAACAACCCTTAGGGGGGTAGCGCCGTCAGTGCACCTCATGCGGTGCTCTGTAGGCGTTACTTGAGGCTCTTTGCAGCGTCCCTTTGGCCCCTAGTTGCAACCACTTTCGTTCCTTTTACTGTACCTCCTTTCATATTCTCTTTCTTCCGCCATACTTTCCACCCTCTCCTAACAACTGATTCATAATGCAACTGCGAGGTTTTCCTCCTGTTACACCTTTCAGACCCTTTACTGTCAATTTCCGTTTCCGCGCTGAATGACCTCATAGGTCCCAGTGCTTGGCTTTTCGCCTAAATTCTATATTCAATTCAATTCAATTCAATATAGCTAACAAAGGAAAATAATATTATGTCCAGGTCTACACACTCTTAACCCCATTCAGCACAAGACGTTCCAGAGAGAGAGAGAGAGAGAGAGAGAGAGAGAGAGAGAGAGAGAGAGAGAGAGAGAGAGAGAGAGAGAAAATGAAAAGAATCACTAACTCTTGTGATTGTCCTTAATGTCTGAGGGGATAATCCAAGACCGCTTTTCCTCATCTTAGAATCCTCCTCCCATGTAACGACTGCTGTGCGCGCTACGATCGTTTATTGTCGTTTAACCTCAGGTGCTTTGCGTAAAACCGATTTGTCTTCGTAATCTGTTTTCTTACCCATCACTGTCTCACTTTCCTCATGGATACTCTCTCTCTCTCTCTTATAGTTCCTCGTTGGGCGAGTCGACAGAGTTCTCGGCTAGCACTCTGCTAGGCCCGAGTTCGAGTCTCCAGCCTGCCAATGAAGAATTAGAGGAATTTATTTCTGGTGACAGAAATTCATTTCTCGGTATAATGTGGTTCGGATTCCACAATGAGCTGTAGGTCCCGTTGCTAGGTAACAAATTGGTTCTTAGCCACGTAAAATAAGTCTTATCCTTCGGCCCAGCACTAGGAGAGCTGTTAATCAGCTCAGTGGTCTGGTTAAACTAATGTATACTTAATCTCTCTCTCTCTCTCTCTCTCTCTATATATATATATATATATATATATATATATATATATATATATATATATATATATATATATATATATATATATATATATATATATATATATATATATATATATATATATATATATATATATATATATATATATATATATATATATATATATATATATATATATATATATATATATATATATATATATATATATATATATATATATATATATATATTTCTGACCCACATCAGGATCGAATCCAGGTCTTTCAATTGAAAGACGATACCGCTGCCAACTAAGCCACACAACTCATAGGAGAAGTTGGAACCTGAGTACCACTATACCTAAGGCTTTACCTAGTCAGGCTAACTGCTTGCATACCAGCGTGTTTTCCCCAACTTCCCGACTCAGCAGTGACCCAATTGACAGCATTTCATTCGAATTATCCTTTCTGAGCGAATATGATAGAAATATCAACAAACAATCACGTGTGGAACAGAAATTTTTGACTCACATCAGGATCGAACCCAGGTCTTTTATGACTTGTGTGGCTTGTTGGCGGCGGTCTCGTCTCTCAACTGAAAGACCTGGGTTCGATCCAAAGGTGAGTCAGAAATTTTTTTCTGTCCCACACATGATTGTGTTGATATTTTATATATATATATATATATATATATATATATATATATATATATATATATATAAAATTATATATACATTATATATAGTGTACATATATGTATATAAACACACGAACCTTAAAGCTACAAATGTCGTTCAATATCCAATTCGCTTTAATTGTTACCGACACTGAAAGTTGTCGATCCGTAGTCTCATTCCCCTCGACTGATCAGAACCTGAATTATGCATGGTCACCACATTAATGCTAGGTCTGTGATAAAGGTACGATAATATTCACAAACGTTAATTTCTTTAATAACTAGTCATGGAAAATTACTGATAAAATATATGTATCATTCAAAACATACTGTGTTTAATACTTAGGCCTATACGACTATTGTATATGTTTGTGCGTTACAGATGAAAAACAAACTATTCAGCCAAGAGAATCCCTTCAGAAGATCCCGGGGTGAGAGAGAGAGAGAGAGAGAGAGAGAGAGAGAGAGAGAGAGAGAGAGAGAGAGAGAGAGAGGGCTGTCTATTCCATAAAGGATGAATGACTTTCTATTATATGGCTTCGTTTTTACATTCTTCTTGGTATTATTTTGTTTGTTGCAAATGCCAAAGGCTGTCATACTCTTGGGCGTTTGGTTTCGCTGTTCCTTTCCATGGTACTAGGTATAAATTTCTGTTAATATTTTGTGAATTTCCTATTTAAATTTGTATTTTAACTGATGTCGCCAAGGACATGAGATCCCAAGTGTAAGAGCGGCCGCCCCATCTCTCTCTCCTCTCTCTCTCTCTCTCTCTCTCTCTCTCTCTCTCTCTCTCTCCATTTTGTTACATCAATGTATGATTCGACCAATTTCTGTGCATATGTTACAGTAAGACTGTGAAACCATTGTTTTCACGAAATCCCCGAAATTTTGAGGGAATTCGTGAAATCATCAATTCACTTAGGGGTATCCCCGAGGGGCTAGTACTAATCACGACGAAACAGTGACTCACCTACGCTGTTTCGCCATGTTTAATACTAGTCCCTCGGGGATCAAGTGTGTTTCGCCGTGTTTAGTACCAGCCCCTCGGGGACCAAATGTTCTTATGCGAACTGGTGATTTCACGAATTCCCTGAAAATTTCAGGGATTTCGTGAAATCTCTGGTTTCACAGTCTTACTGTAACATATACACGACAGGAAGAAAAAACTTTCGGCTTGCATAACGTCAACATGACCATACGTTACTTGATGTGGTCAAGGTACTTCATCTTTGATGTTGAAATTTCCACTTACCTTCCTTCGGAATGCATAACTATCTTGCGCTTAGTGGAATTAAATGTCTTATTTCACCAATCTACAGTAAGATATAAAATAATAAGGATGTATGACCCAAATATTTCGACAATAGCAATATTTCTGTAGTGAACCTTAGAAGCATTCAAAAATTGTTGTATTTTATTTACTGCTAGTAGGCCAAGAAGACTAAAACTTGCGACAGGAAAATGAATCAACACGCAACCTACTAATTCAATAACTAATTAAGAGGTACGTTATTCTACGACGATAGAATCTGATAGTGGAATTTTGATATTTTTCAAGCCTTTCATTCACATTAGCATAATGACATCCCATTTCTTTAATTATTAACAAAAATATTATTCTTATTCTACAGGATTTCATAATCACAATCATTATCATACCGAGTACAAAATAAAACCTTTGGTTTGTTGGCCTCTGCAAGAAACTGGTGCACCCAAAAATCAGGCGTCAATCTTCCTGGCTCTGAAAAGCACTTTTGAAAGAGGCCAACAGTCGGCTAAAGGGAATGTCTTCTTTGATCCCACTAACAGGAATGGAATATTGGTTGAACTGAATTGAACTGAATATAAAATGTAGCCCACAGGCCAAGCAATGGGACCTATGAGGTCATTCAGCTCTGAAAACAATGTTGAAACAATTGTAAAGAGAGGGTGGAAAGCAAGATGGAAGAAAGAGAATATGAACGGGGAATAGTAAAAGGAATGAAAGGGGTTGCAGCTAGGGGTCGAAGGGAAGCTGCAAAGAACCTTAAGTAATGCCTAAGGTTCACTGACGGCATAACCCCCCTGTGGGATGGAATATTGGTGCTTAGAACATTTCTTTTATGCCTCTTTGAATGTTCCTAATTATACCTGTGTTTATCTTCACAACTTTATTGTATTTCATTTCCGAAATTTATATCAAAATAACAATATCAGGAGTTCTAAAGATGTCTAAAATTGATTTTTACAATTCAACACTATCACGAGTTCAACATGGGACATGATTTTGAAAATTAAACTCTTTCATTTTGACACCATTCAAAATTCTCAATAGGAAAGAACAGATTTCAAGAGTCATCAGCATCAGGCGGTTTTATAAATTCAAATCACTGATAATTCTTGAAGTTCTCTTCATGACAATTTGTTGTTTGGTTTGTATAAATTCAAAATAATGATAAAATGAAGGACTTTCATGAATTTCAACATTTTAACATTTTTCAAAAAGTGAAGCAGCTTGATTTTATAAATTAGAGTTGCACAAGCTCAATACTATTAAAAATTCTAATGGGTGAATTTGAGGTCTCGCCATAATAAGTGGCTATCAGGAATATTATCGAACTTCATTTTCAAAGCAGTATCAGCGCAAGCCAACAACATTAGAATTTACAGTGGTCCAACACTGGATTCCTGCTGAGCAGAACTGTTACGATTGTTAAAGTCTTGACAAGCGATTTTTTTTCTACAAGCTAACAGGTCTCTAAAAATACACTTTTGAAAGTGTATTTTAAGATTTGACTTCCAAATCTTGAAAGACGAAGTTAATCCTCTGTGGTATTTTAAAGGACTCGAATTTGAAGGGGCATATATTTTCAATATTAGATTTCGAACCAACACCGTTAACAGTCCCGGTCTCTTAAAGCGGGGGTATCCAGGGAAAGGATTTTCAACATTAGATTTCCACTTGCTAACACTACAACTACTACTGTTAAAGCATCTAGTCTGATCACTTCATTTGAAATATGCCGTTTCGAAGTAAAATTTCATGCTTTAACACTGTTTTCAGATTCCAAAGTGGTTTAACATCAGATTTCTGAAATGTAACATCACTAAGAGAGCAAACCTGCTGTCATTTTGGATTCTGATGTACCTGTACCAAAGGGAAAATGAGATTACTAAAAGTGAGCACCTTCAAGAATTCCACTTAGAAATTTTAAGGGACTCCACTTTCCTAACGGATTTCTATAAATAAACACAACAGGAATTCTAAATCTCTTTAAGCAAAATTTTGTCATGTGTACAAACTTGGATAATTCAAAGTACATTTTCGTTACTTATAATTCTCAGCGGTACATTATGATAATGAGAGCATATTTTGCAACACCAAGAACGGGGAAAATTTTACGCATTTAACATGGTACAGAAAATAATGATTTAGGTTCATTCCATCGAAAGTACAATCAGTGTAAGAGTTAATATTACATGAAACGCGACAATACAACTCACCGCATTTGATGCACATCTTGTGGTAGGGTTTCCCCAGGACAATTTTCTCTTCAGCGAAGTACACTGACTTCTGACATTTTGGGCACTGGCCAGGCATGTCCTTTGGATTTGTGGGCACCTTCTCTCCAAAGATAAATGCAAGTCACTTTCTGAAAAAGAGAAAAAGTTCGTTACCAAGGTAATGAACAGAGATGGAATCATCTTTATCTTCACAAGTAATACTGATACCAAGGTCTAAAGTCCCTCAGGGCTTCTTCCACCTGGATTTCGAGTCTTCCGTGAGAAATGTTTGACGGGTGTGAATGTCCATACAGACGTATGACTCGCACTGGGCATCACACGGAAATAAAAGTGTTCGAGTCAGCCGCAGAACACGGAGGAAAATTCTTAATTGAGGAGTTTTCTTTGTTATGAAAGGAATAACAGATTGTGGAGGCTTAATTGCTTCAGGTAATATTTCTTTTATTTGCGTGATCACTATGAATCAGAACTGCTGATCAACAGCTCGGTAATTCTTTCTCATTCTCCGTCAATTTTCACTGTCCAAACCAATGGAGATTATAGTTGTATACATAGTTTTTTTTTTACTGAAGCCTCATTGCTTACATAAGAAAAATATATTTGTCTTCGTGTGTGTTTGTTAAAAGTGTACATTTTAGTTTTCTGTAAAAGAAAACGATTGAGATGGCTATTTGTCTGCCCGTCCGCACTTTCTCTGTCCGCCCTCAAATCTTAAAAACTGCTGAGGCTAGAGGGTAGCAAATTGGCATGTTGATCATCCACCCTCTTGCCTCAGCAGTTTTTATTCTATTTAAGGTTAGAGTTAGCCTTGATCATGCGTCTGGCACCGCTATAGATGCCAAGAACACACGCCACCACCGGGCCCTGGCTGAAAGTTCCATGGCCCGCGGCTGAGTTTCATACAGCATTATACGCTGTATATCAAACTCGATTGCGTCGAAGAAACTTCGTCGCATTTCTTACTTGTTTGTGTTTATTGATACTTTTGCGGGCATTGCTGTCAGCTTAGCCATGCTTAAAAATCACGAATATGCACGTGATTCGATTACTAGCAGGAGCCACAGGAAATGTTCAAAAGCATTTCCTGTTACTCAGCCATGTTCATATGCGCACTATTAACAGCCACATGACCTAACTTGTCGATTTCCTCACTTCTGTAACACAGTGGACCAGTCTTCTTCAAGTCAATTCTAAATTCATACCTTGACTGCTGCATTGCTGCTCAGAAGACTTTCGCAACATTAGCCACTTCACATACATGTACAGGCGGTTCATCAGCAGCTCATCAAACACCCTTCCATGCACTGCACCATTTGCTTTTCTTGCATGCACTCTCACGCTTAGAGAAAATCAAGTCTCTTCCATTCCAGTAACTCTTTCAACCCATTTACCCAGTGATTTTCTGTCTCCCTCTCTTCCTCCCTCCTAATACTTGCTAATGAAACACCCTCCGTCCCAGCTTACGGTCCTCCATTATTTCCAGATAACCAGGCAATCTGAAAATACACTGATCCATCATTTTGCCTACACTAACCTATTTACCACCTCTAGATATGAATGCATTTCTCAATACGTCAATTCTTCTTCGACATGTTTTCTTTTATCTTCATTAAACATTCACTTTCCTTCAAACACAAGAGTTGCTGAGCCAGTAAGAGTAAATGGCACAACCTGTACAATGACCCCCTGGGAAGAACCTACAGTTTGGGTATAAGTATACTGTACCCCAAGATGGAGGACGGTCTTATGAAGGGTTCCACTTCATGGGAGGAAATGACATCTAAAATGTCAGATTAAGCTCTTTTCCTGAGATCGACGCCAACCACACTTTCAAATCTGGGGGATGCGGGAAAAGGAAAACAAGAGAAATCTAATCTCTTCACACTGGATGACAGTTACGGAATGGGCAGAAGAATGGGTTTGCAGCCTGTGTGCAAAAACAGAGAAAGTATATATTTATGGAGGCTATACATACAGATATACACACATGCATACATATAAACAAACATACATGCATACATGCATACGTACATATGTATTTTCCATTGTGTAAAAGTGAAGGTGAAAGAGGCCACTATAAGAATTATAAGGGAAAAATATTAATCCGTTGACCTGGACAGGTAAACGGTAGAATTTTTTTTATGAAAAAGGTGTGTGAGATGTTTCAATATGAAGGGAAAGGGCTATATGGCTCACCTGAAACTTCATTTTATGACAGAATCACAATGTGAAGGGTGTTCAGAAGATACATTATTGTGACCAATTAAAATTTTTGTGATGGGATCAAAGGTGTGTGAGTTAAAATATGTATGTAAGCTAAAACATGTAAGTTAAAATATGCATGTAAGCTAAAATATGTACGTAAGTTAAAATATGTAAGTTAAAATATGTACGGTATGCAAGTTAAAATATGTATGCAAGTTAAAATACGTAAGTTAAAATATGTATGTAAGTTAAAATATGTACATGGAGAGCGACAGGTTTGGTGTAAAGGTGATATAAGACAAAAGGCGTGCTAGGTTTACGTGACAATTCAGTACCTTTATGGATGGAGTGAAGCACGAAATCAGAGAGGACAGTAGGCTAAGTTCAAAGTCGTTGGATAAAAAAAAAAAGCAAGTAAAAATGCGCCTAAGTTTCTTCGGCGCAATCGAATTTTCTGTACAGCATATAATGCTGTATGAGCCTTGGCTCATGAAGCTTTCAGCCACGGCCCGGTGGTGGTCTGTCCTATACTGTTGCCAGACGCACGATCATGGCTAACTTTAACCTTAAATAAAATAAAAACTACTAAGGCTAGAGGGTTTTAATTTTGAATGTTTAATGTTTGGAGGATGAATGATCAACGTACCAATTTGCAGTCCTCTAGCCTCCGTAGTTTTTAAGATTTGAGGGCGGACAGAAAACGTGCGGATGGACAGACAAATGACCATCTCAATAGTTTTCTTTTACAGAAAACTGTAAAAGGATGGTAATGAAGTGTCAAATGGATGATGTAGGAGTGCTGATTGGGGATAGTGAAGAGAAACTACATAAACTAGCAATTTAATTTGAAAGAATACAAGATAAAAATAAAGAGAATCATGTTAGTTATGGGTTAATGGCAACAAGCATATATAGACCAATGAACGTTAATATGGATGGTGGAAGAACTGAAGCAGATGTTTCATATAAGAAACCGAGATTAACAGTGGCATAACTAGCGTTAGTGGCGCCTGGGGACGGACTCTGAAAGTGTTGCCCCAATCCCAGTGCTAAAAAGTACTAATGTGGTGAAAATTAAATGCACATTTTAAGCCTTAACAACTCAATCATTTATTTTACTTCATAAAGCTAAAACTAAAACAACACACAAATTTATAACGGAACCCTACGAGCTTTGTTTGAAGCGAATTCGCTAATAACGACATCAAAGTCCAACAGCAGAGTCGATAAATCGCTGTTCAGTGTTCTGGTCAGACGAAATATGCTAGAAAATCTAGAATAATGCCAAACCAGACCTTCTCAAAAGATGCTAGAGTGGCCGCCCGCCCCGCCTCCCTGGGGACAGTGCCGCCCAGGGCGGACCCCCCGCCCTTAGTTACGCCACTGGAGATGAAATACAACTGATAATGGAAGAATGTGGGAAGAGGTGAGTCTCAGAATAGGTGAAAAGCAGCAGCGGTAACAGGATGTGTGTAAAAGACTAGCAAGAGACTTGAACTGTCTATGGATGCCAAGGTAAGAATGTATGAATGGATTGTTGAACAGTTCTCCTTTACTTAGGCGAAGTATTTATGATAAAAGCAAAATGAAAGACAAAGGGTTGAAGGGTTGAAACTGTTGCATTGAACTCTGTGCAGCATCAGCAATGTATGAAGAAAAGAAGAAATGTCACACTGTGTAGAAATGGTGAAAAGTTTAGCACAGAAGATGGATCAAATATTTTGAGACAGTTCAGGCATGTAGAAAGAATGGACGATGATAGGCTGGTGACATGAATGTCAAATTCAGAAGTACTGTACTGCAGGGAAAGAGCAAAAACGTCCTAGAATAGGCTAGAGAGATTTCAAGAAGGAGGAATTGGAAAGGAAATTAAAAAATACTTCAAGACAAGGGTAAATGGTGAAGTGTGTGTGTGTATGGGGTTAAAAGAACTGCTGATGAGTCATATGTGTGGTTGTATGAAGCAGCTGATGATGTGGAAGTTTTATATCAAAGAGGGCTCCTCTACGATTCAACAGTAAATTTATGAGTGTGGAAGTGACTGTTTCCTTCCTAGAGCCATCCCCTCTTGGGATACGCAGCCTAATGCAGTTGGACATACTTATCTCACGTTAATATTTTGTATTCTTTACTAACTTTGTATCAATGAATGCCACTGGCTAATTTACTCCAGTGTTAACTGTAATTTGATTTGTCGCGTTTGTTGCTATGCTATCTTGGAATTACTACTTCACTGCATTTGCAGTACTCACATATTTCTAAGACTATTGGATTTTAGTTTGAGACTCCTTGGAAGTCAACGAAAACACATGAATTTTGAAAAATGACTGTCATGTTTTTATTCAGTGCAAAATTTATAAACTTAGAGTTCGAATTTCTTTGTTTCCCCACTAGAGTATTTTCAGTATTAGTTGTAGAGTAAGTGGTGAACATTTGAAGCAAATGTCTTCAATCATAAGGTAGCAACTGTCACCTACTTTATAATGGGGTATTATGGCGTCAGCAGCCCCCTTAACAAAAATGAACATTAGACTCATAGGGAAACTTTCCGCATTGTGTCAGAAGAGAATTGACTCGAATCGAATATAGATTTTAGGCCAAAGGCCAAGCACTGGGAGCTATGAGGTCATTCAGCACTGGAAAGGAAATTAAGAGTAGGTAGGTCTGAAAGGTGTAACAGGAGGAAAACCTCGCAGTTGCACTATGAAACAATTGCTAAGAGAGGGTGGATAGCGAGATGGAAGAAAGAATATGAATGAGGTACAATAAAAGGAATTAAAGGGGTTACAGCTAAGGGCCGAAGGGACGCTGCAAAGAACCTTTAGTAACG
The DNA here is from genome assembly GCF_040412425.1 of Macrobrachium rosenbergii. Taxonomy (NCBI): domain Eukaryota; kingdom Metazoa; phylum Arthropoda; class Malacostraca; order Decapoda; family Palaemonidae; genus Macrobrachium; species Macrobrachium rosenbergii. The sequence goes on along the minus strand of NC_089742.1, from coordinate 73,815,124 downwards.
CCTACAGTACACCCCATGAGGTGAACTGGCGGCACCATCCCCCTACGGGTTCTCGGCAGCGAAACATGGAAATCGTACAAATTTGCAAGAAGAGAGCTAGATGAGACACAGCACCAACTTTGAACGTACAATCAGCCATCGTTAATTGGATGAATGTTATATCGCTCAAGTTAATATTATTTTATGTTTATGGACATAATGTATGGTAAATTTCAAAAGTACAACTGGCGTTTTCATCTACCCTCAAATGCCATAGTATATATATATATATATATATATATATATATATATATATATATATATATATATATATATATATATATATATATATATATACAGTATACATATATATATATATATATATATATATATATATATATATATATATATATATATGTATAATATAAAACACGCTGATTTTACAGTCAAGTTTTATGTCCTGTCATGGCATTTGAGGGTAGATGAAAACGCAGGTTGTACTTTTAAATTTGCATCACATTATGCCCATAAACGTGCAATAATATATATACATATGTGTTTGTGTTTACTGTGGTATTTCACGATTTACACAAGAACATTATGAATGATACGATACTTAAAACTTACTTAAAAATACAAGACACGCTAAATTTCAGCATTGCAATTTAATACACGAAGGCGCCGAGGATATGATTCATGCCTCAACAGACAAAACCCTTCCCTTTTTCTTCACAGCACCATTAGACACAAGGGAATAAACGAAGGTCCAACTGAGGGGATATGACGCTCGAGTCGCCAACTTGGGACTAAGGTATACAAAGGGTACCCCCTGCTAGGTTACTATACTTAGAACCTAAAATGAGAGAGATAGAGAGACTCGCTGGAATCCTATCACTATCACAAAATCTCAGAGAGAGAGAGAGAGAGAGAGAGAGAGAGAGAGAGAGAGAGAGAGAGAGAGAGAGAGAGAGAGAGAGACTCGCTGGATTCCTATCACAAAATCTTCGGTGCTTGCAATTTCACTGCAAGAATCTTCCCACGAGGAAGTACCTGACATCATCACTTTGACCAACTTTGTCTCCTTCACAGAACTTAAGGCGATATTAGTTGTCCGTGCAGAAGCCCTGGAAATTCCCGGACAAAGCAGTGAGAAGCAACTTGCACCTCGATATCAACAACTGAGGAGATGTTCTCCATCTACCTACAATGGATTAGGGACCAAACAATCCTCAAAGATCTTTTTCTGTGAACTGAGGATTTCCTGCACAAATGCAATAACATCAACATTTATGTCCCTCCTACTCTTCCGTGCAATTAAACACTGCAAGATTGGTTGGGCAAGCGGGTGAGGATGTGTATGTATATATATATATATATATATATATATATATATATATATATATATATATATATATATATATATATATATATATATATATATATATATATAGTTATAGATATATAAATATATATATATATAAATAATATATATTTAATACTAACTCCATAAATAACCTTTAATTAACTCCACGAGAATAACTTATACTCAGATCGAGTTATAAATGGAAAGTCCTCCTACCCTGACTAGGTTTCGATTCTTTGCCTTTTGGGGTTAAAAGTAGTGGGACAGTGACCATAACAATTACGTTATGTCATGTTTAAAATTGACAAATTATATATATATATATATATATATAAATATATATATATATGTATTATATATATATATATATATATATATATATATTATATATTATATTATATATATATATTATATATACATATATATATTTATACACGCAAGTATTATATAATAACAATAATAATAATAATAACAAGGCATTCTCCTGATGAGATGGTTCCAGAATAATAACAAGCCAACAGACAGTTTCACATTCATATTCTACCTTCTGAAACAAGGAGAGACTGCAAAAATAGAAACAAGTAAAAAATGCGCCGAAGTTTCTTCGGCGCAAACGAGTTTTCTGTACAGCGTATACTCAAGGCCACCGAAAATACATCTGTCTTTCGGTGGTCTCGGTATAATGCCGTATGAGCCGCGGCCCATGAAACATTAACCACGGCCCGATGGTGGCGTGTCCTATATCGCTGCCAGATACACGATTATGGCTAACTCTAACCTTAAATAAAATAAAAACTACTGAGGCTAGAGGGCTGTAATTTGGCATGCTTGATGATTGGAAGGTGGATGACCAACATACCCATTTTCAGCCCTCTAGCCTTAGTAGTTTTTAAGACAGATAAAGCCGGCACAATAGTTTTCTGTTACAGAAAACTAAAAAGGCCTTTTATAAAATGTGCCAATTCAAGTACGTAACAGAAAGCTTATCATCGGCAGCAATGTGGAACCCCTATACAGACGTTCTTCTTTTTACCTTTCGACCCTATCTTGCATGCACTTTCTTCACGGATACCTCTTCCACCCAGTCTACCGAGCACTTTCAAGCTCTTCCCGTCCATCCATTCTATATCGTTCACTCATTTACCAATCTATATTCCTCCATGAACTAAACTATCTCAAAACTCTGACCTATCTTTTCACCCACGCGGTGCTTTTTATCACTCGCTTCTTATCTCCATGTCAATCCTTTCTGCTACACATATATTACTCAAAAGAATTTATCAAAACAACTTCAAGTTTTGCCATTTTTTTTGTTGCTTTACCATTCACCAATCACACTTGATTTATATAACAGAGAGTGGGCCTAGCAATCCTACCATTCACCAATCACACTTGATTTATATAACAGAGAGTGGGCATAGCAATCCTACCATTCACCCATCACACTTGATTTATATAACAGAGAGTGGGCCTAGAAATCCTATTAAACCCTCAAACTTTGGCTTCCGATTACCTTTTACAGAGAGGTACGTGTTTCTTTTTTTTATTTACCCCCTCTCTCATTCTTCGATCATAGGCTAAATTAACAAATAACATTTTTTGCAATATACATATATTCCCATTCATTTCTTCCTATTCTACCCTCCATGTGAGTTTTGCTTCTCACTCTGGTGTTGTCTGTCAGTCTTTATACTGCCGACCTGGCCGTCCTCCTTCCATCAAGTAACACTACCCACGCAACATGTAACCAATGAAATTCAGCTGCAACGAATGAACAGACTCTCTGAGCCTCGAATTAATCTGTACATATGCTCTCTTATCTGAGCCTTGCCATTAAAACTGAACATGATTTATGAACGAGATGGTGGAACGATATCACATAATGCCTTCAGGGCAGATTCGGAAAGTAGAAACTTAAACAGGATTGTTAACAACACATTAATTACTTCAGTTACACACATTAATATATATATATATATATATATATATATATATATATATATATATATATATATATATATATATATATATATATATATATATATATTATATATATATATATATATATATTATATATGTAATATTGTAAATAGTAAAATTTAATTGATGTAATAATTTTTTATAAAAATTTAATTGTATTAGTTAATATAACAGTATATGTAATCTCAAAATAAATTTTATCTACTGTCCACCTACTTTTGGTTCACTGTATATATATACTGTATATATATATATATATATATATATATATATATATATATATATATATATATATATATATATATATAGGCTATGTGTGTGTGTGTATATAGAACATATATTATGATTTTTTCACACGTTTTAGATACGCTTGTCACTACAAAGCCTAAGATCCAGGTGGAGATATTCTGACGTCCGTAGCAGGATACGAACCAGCATTATACCAGAACAAGGTCATGTTAACATACGTATATATATATATATATATATATATATATATATATATATATATATATATATATATATATAATTTAGAATCTATACATTTTCTGGCCAGCACTAAACAACTAAAAACCAGACTGATGGTGAGGTTGGAGGTATTCCAGCTCTGAGAATTGTAGCTTAATTCGACAAGTATATGACTGTATACAAGCAGTCTGTTACCCTTCTTATTTTACCAGATTTCTTCACCTGGTATCCAAAAGTGTAGATAAGAGGGCATAGTGGCTATTACAGTTAGTTACACACGCATCTGGTAAAACTGACCTTAAGTCTCTCTCTTTCCTCATATATATATATATATATATATATATATATATATATATATATATATATATATATACATATATATATATATTATATATATATGTGTATATATATATGTATGTATATATATGTATATATATATATATATATATATATATATACATATATATATATACACCATATATATATATATATATATATATATATATATATATATATATATATATATATATATATATATATATGAGAGAAAGAGAGAGACTCTACAAGGTCACTTATTTTACCAGATGCGTGTGTAGCCTAACTGTAATAGCCACTATGCCCTCTTATCTTCACACTTTTTGGATACGACTGTCCCTACAGACCCTAAGATCCAGGTGAAGAAATTCTGACATACGTAGCAGGATTCTAACCCTTATCCAGTATATCTGGTCACGTTACCCACCCGACCACGACGAAGGGTAACAGTCTATTGCTGCTTACATATACAGTCATATACTTGTCGAATTAAGCTACAATTCTCAGAGCTGGAATACCTCCAACCTCACCATCAGTCTGGTTTTTAGTTGTTTAGTGCTGGCCAGAAAGTGACCAGTAGATTCTAATATATATATATATATATATATATATATATATATATATATATATATACGTTTGTGTGTGTTAACATGACCTTGTTCTGGTACACTGAATGCTGGTTCGTATCCTGCTACGGACGTCAGAATATCTCCACCTGGATCTTAGGCTTTGTAGTGACAAGCGTATCTAAAACGTGTGAAAAAATCATGAATTTGTATAGGCCTACATTCTACAAATACACACACACACACATAGCCTATATATATATATATATATATATATATATATATATATATATATATATATATATATATATATATATATATATATATATATACTAAAAATCAATTAACATCTATGACCTTCATTCATCGGTTACTGGCAATGATGCAGGACCTCATGGCCATGTCACCAAGATGTCGAGGGAAAGTTGGCGAGATCGAAGTGCGCTTCTACCAACCGACAGAATACCAAGTTCTCTACTATCACTCAAATGTGGTATCCGACCAGCTAACAATTCCTCCATTGTTTCTATTGTATCACCATTCATTAAATTACTCGTCTCTAATAGTAACACGAAACGCCCTTTTCCGCTTTCCCCCGCAAACAATGGCACAATTCTCATTTTTCTTTTGTATCAAGGGCGATGATGCGCCATGCACACCGTAATACTCACATGGCATTTCTATAACTACAAAATATTAGCACCATAACATCATCAGCTGCATCCACATCAGCCAGATGTTTGTAAAATTGAATAACAAAACGTAAAACGGAGCATTTCACAACTGTGTTGGCACGGAAACATTCATATGAATTAAGAGATGTTGGCATCGTAAAAAAAAATATAAGCCTGATGTCTAGATGCAAGAGCAGAACTGGTGAATTTCCCTGTCACAAAACTGATTTAGGAATTCATCTTGAAGATTCCTTTTGCGTAAATCACTGAAAGGTCTAGCTTCTTTAAAACTCCTCCCATCACCACACGAAGGCGTTTCAGTACTTTTTATTACACAGTTGGCTTCGGTTTTGCAAGGACTTGGTTTGAATAAAAAGGTAGGCATCACCTCGTAAGGAAAAGCCAAATTTCACTGATGAATGTAGTAAGCACTATCAAATCGTAAACAACTGCAACTGGAGAAGGAAAACTGTAATGTGACTTTAACAAATATGATAGTTTGAATATCAGCTATATTATTTGAGAGACTAAATTTTTACGGAAATATTCTGAATGGTGTGCTTCCGAATTCTAAATATTTTCTTGGTACTGGCCAACAACTATCTAGTAAATGGTTTTTGATGTTAAACGAAAATCTATTACACAAGCATTATTCCACAAAAAAAAAAAAACCTGGGTCCCTCATCCAGAGTAGCCTCACACGATCAAAACCTATTACTTAAACACTGTTTGATCTTAGTGAGATCCATATAAGCTGGGTCCTTTCTGTACTCATGAAAAAATAAAATTATATGTGGGCATCTTATTGTAGTAAATAAAACTACTCATCCCCAATTTTGACTAAATCACGGCTGAAAACGCTTCCAAACATCTGTCAAGCTGAAGCGTCATCAGAGCTAAAGGATTTTACTGGGAAAACACAGACACAAGAAAAGTGAGTCAAGTGCTCACATATGTGCCTGTGACGATCAAACGGTAGAAAATAAGTCAGGGCCAGCATTATTATGCCCCCGAACACCCATTCTCCTCCACCTGGTGAAGCAATCTGGGTCACTTTTCCTGCACAATACTGTGCGTGATTTCATAACAGCACCAGGTGTTGTTACACTAGGCTGACCTTGTGCCAGCGCGGACTGATGCTGCACCACTTTGCTCTTCGTGCCATTTTATCGACTCCTCTTTTGCGACTGGTTATAATCATTACATGCACGTGATGTGAACGTTTAGCGTAGTTTCGCATCTTCGTGTTAAGTTTTATAATTTCAAGATATTTCACAGCCTGTTCCATACGTAAAGTATTTTGGAACAAGTGTTGGCGTTTTCCAATGGCATGTTCATTTTCCAATGACATGTTCATTTTCCAATGACATGTTCATGTTCATTTTCCAATGACATGTTCATTTTCCAATGACATGTTCATTTTCCAATGGCATGTTCACACGCGTTGTCAGAACTGTTTACGAATCGTTTCCTTCCGCTTAAACACAGTGGCGTAACTAAGGGGAGGGAGGCACTCTGGCATCTTTTGAGTAAATCTGCTGTGTTGTTTTAGTTTTAGCTTTATGAAGTAAAATAAATGACTGAGATGTTAAGGCTTAAAATGTGGGTTTAATTTTCACCACTTGGTACTTTTCAGAGTCAGCCCGGGCGCCACTAAGCTAGTTACGCCACTGCTCACACATCGGTTGCGTCGACGTTCCCGGTTTCTTTCTATACATCTTAAGCTGAAAGCCTCAACGACAGAGTCAGCATATTATAAAGCCCAAGAGAGCTCTACAGGAAAATCAGCCTGCAGGGCGGCAAGCGTATAGGAAAAGGTTATAAATACATAAATATGCGAGAATACACAATATAACCGATATATCTGAATTCAGGAGACGTCAGCAGAAAGCATTCAATGGAGACGTGAGGACCATTGTTTTCGACGATTCAGCCTATTCCTTTTTCTCCACCCTATCTACATTGACTTAGTCATCAAGTCGTTAAGTGTAACTTTGAAAAAAAAAGTTTACCTCAAGTTTATTTCTTATATTTTTATTCCTTCTTTTGCCAAAAATTCTACATTCCAAGTAGTCATACACGGCTGGTTTTATTCCATATTAAAGCATAATTCGACTGGCAATGAAAAATAAATAAAAAATATGAAGGTGTGGGGAGTATTCGTATACGAACAAGCATATATCTCTTATTCAGTATCGGATGTCCGAATGTCCAGCAAAACCTATTTATGCGGTTATTCAAAGCGTCATCCACGAGATCCGCGTTGACTCTCAACGACGTTTTCCGCAACTGCCGGCTGGAGTGAGTACTTCTCCTACAGATTTGTTATAAATGAAGACATTGATATCTTTTGGTAAACATTTAAGTTCAAAGTCAAGTTAATATCTTTTCATACGTAAGGAAGTTTGATGAAAGCTTCTACCTAGTTTGATTCACTCATCTGGCACTTGCTCATGAATTGAATTGAATTGAAGTGAATATAGAATTTAAGCCAGAGGCCAAGCACTGGGACCTATGAAGTCATTCAGCGCTGAAACGGTAAAAGATCTGAAAGGTGTAACAGGAGGAAAACCTCGCAGTTGCACTATGAATCAATTGTTAGGAGAGGGTGGAAAGTCAGGTGGAAGAGAATATGAAAGGAGGTACAGTAAAAGGAGCAAAAGGGGTTGCAGCTAGGTGCCGAAGGCAAGCTACGAAGAACCTTAAGTAATACCTACAGCCCACCGCATGAGGTGCACTGACGGCAGTACCCCACTACGGGGAGTTTAAAGTTGACATGAAAGCTGATGGCTACGTGGCAGCTATAATTGTAAAGCATGACCTCTAATTTCCTGTAAATCTTCTTGTCCTCAAGGCTAAAACTATTCAATTTATTCTTTTCCACTAACACCTGTTTCATCCATTAACTCAAGGCTATCAGCTGGGCCACACTAGCTATATTGAAACTACACTCCAATGTAAGGGTACGTACAGTAGAGGAAAAAAAATAGATTAAATGCAAGAATTCAAATTTTAAATAGTGTAATAAACGAGAACGAAGTCAGGGATGGCTGACAAAGTTTTAATTTTGTAGGGAGAGCTGAGAAAATCAATAACCTTGGAGAGTCTCAATCATCAAAAATGTGTCATAATGTAATACTGGACTTGCAATTTGTATTCCCCTTGGGTAAGTCATACTTTTGACAATCACGTCAAAGTTGGGTTTATATTCACCTATTGGATGACCGCAATTTGATTTGGCTATTGAACTTGCACTGATATTGTATTCAAATCTGATCATAAGTAACATTAACTAAAAGCATATATATATAACACAATGGTGGACTCCAGTTATTAAACAAAACTGCCTTAACTTTAATACTGTCTTTATTGTATACTGTGATAAATCTAAGACAGTTTATCAAACCATAAGTTTTCACCATAATCTTTTTATTAATATATTAAATGTTTGCTTAACAATACTCTACACAGATTGAAAAACCAAGAGATTCCATCTAAATGTAGTTAAATCAGACAAACAATTTGTCAGACAACGAAAATCCATTTGTTTGTATATATGGGATATATGCTAAATAAAAAAGAAAATTGGCACTTAGAACCAGCAAGACACAACAGTGTGAGGGTGGACCAGGGAAACCAGTTACCTCTAACATATTTCTTTATTTCCAACGTTTCGTACTAATTTCTCTATTACGTCATCAGGGATCTGTTAAGTATATCTTAGTTTAACCAGACCACTGAGAATAATGAAGAAATTACTCAAAAAGTTACTGTAACAGCTTTAAAAGTCATAAGGAAAATAAATAAAATTCGCCAAATACAATACAGCTAAAAACACAGCAGAACAAAAGACCGCTAACCAACCTTCGGTGGAGAGAGCAAACGACAGAATGCTTATAGACAGAGCTAACTCAGGTACAGTTGAGTAGAGGAGGTTTGGGTATTTAACTGGGGGACCAGTTGTTTGATAAACAATGACTTGAGTATACTGTGGGCAATTCGTGAGGATTATGCTGAAATCATTTCTTTCAATATGAGTTTTACAAATTTTAAATGAGCTGTGATATTAGAATGTTCTGGATTGGAGAGCCTACAACCAGTACGAAAGCTTATTCCCCGATGGGAGTAGATTTAACGTGGTGTATAAATATACTTGCCCTAAGTGTAACACTGGGACATACGTCGGATCTACGAGGAGGTTACTGTGGGTCAGAATTGGCTCCCATCGGGGAATAAGCTTTCATACTGGTTGTAGGCTCTCCAATCCAGAACATTCTAATATCAGAGCTCATTCTAAAATTTGTAAAACTCGTGTTGAAAGAAATTATTTCAACATAATAGGCCAAACAACAAATCCTCACGAATTGCCTATACTCGAGTCATTGTTTATCAAACAACTAGTTCCCCAGTTAAATACCTAAACCTCCTCTACTCAACTGTACCTGAGTTAACTCTGTCTATGAACATTCTGTCGTTTGCTCTCTCCACCTAAGGTCGGTTAGCGGTCTTTTGTTCTGTTGTGTTTTTAGCTGTATTGTATTTGGTGAATTTTGTTTATTTTTCTTAGGATTTTAAATCTTTTACAGTAACTTTTTGAGTAATTTGTGCATTATTCAACAGATCCCTCATGATGTAACAGAGAAATTATTACGAAACGTTGGAAATAAAGAAATATATTAGAGTTAACTGGTTTCCTGGTCCACCCTCACACTGATATATATATATATACAGTATATATATACAGTATATATATATATATATATATATATATATATATATATATATATATATATATATATATATGTGTATGTATATGTGTGTAAATATCCTTGAAATTGCCTCAAAGTATACGTGTAAGCTCTTGCACAAAAGTACAAGAGCTTACAGGATATACATATATATATAATTTAATATACTATATATATATATATATATATATATATATATATATATATATATATATATATATATGTATTATATATTATACATGTAGTATTTTTGTGCAAGAGCTTTACACGTATACTTTGAGGCAATTTCAAGGATATTACACACACACACACACACACACACACACACATATATATATATATATATATATATATATATATATATATATATATATATATATATATATATATATATATATATATATATAGTGTGTGAGCAAGAATTTCAATTTTCTAAATGCCAATTTTCTTTTTTATTTAGCATATATCCCATATAAACAAACGTATGGATCTTCGTCATCTAACAAATTGTTTGTCTGGTTCAACCACATTTAGATGGAATCTCTTGGCTATATATATTATATATACACATATGTATATTTATACATATACAGTATATGTCACTTCTATACGGGCATTACAAATACAAGCAGAGTATATAGCCTTGAGGGAGGTGAAACAAGAGTACAAGAGCTTTCACGTATACTCTGAGGCAATTTCAAATATACTACACACACTGGAACAAAATATTACTAAGAAGACTCGATTTTACAAACTACAATTAAGATTAAAAGGGTTTTTTACCATTTTTATACATACAAAGGTCAGTCACTGCATTCGCACTGACTCTTCAGATGAGAAACAGCAGCCTTGGATCTTCTCATGTACTTTGATAAAACAAGGTGAGGCAAAGAAGATACCAAAAATCACTAAGATATTTAGCTTTCCCTTTAAAATCTCCTCCAAACGTAGTAATATCCTAGTGAAAATGTGCACGTACAATCTCTTTTCTTTATGCCTATCGTTATTTGCTCTTACTTTACTCCCTTATTGTGTCTTTGGTATAACTGCACTGTTACTCTTGTTTTGTTATCTCTTCAAGTTAGGATAATTATGCTCTCTCTTTTTTTTTCATTTATTGTTATGAACTGAAAAACCATGTTCACACTCTTTGCTTCGTTTGTCATTATGAGGGGGAACTGTGCTCTCACTCCCATCCCGTACATCTTATTTGCCGAGGACAATTTGTTGCCCAATTTTCCACATTAAGGAAGAATTTTGGAATGGCATTTCGATAGGTAGGTTGAAAGATGTCTCTCCTTATATTTCTGAGGCAAAAGTTGTTGCTGCCACAGAAACAAACCCTTTAAAAACTGGAATTTCTTCAGAAGGAGCGAGAGAGGAAGCTAAGTAAACTCAAGTTTTTCACCGCCTCTTGTGGAAGACTATTACAGAAAGTGAAACCTTCCAGGAAATTCAGTTAGAAGAAACAAACTTGTTTGAGATGTTTTACAGATATAACGAAAAACTATTATTTCTTTTTGAATTAAGGTAATGCATGAATGGATTCACTGCAAAACAAAATAAATTTCTAAAAAAGATTATTAGGCCCGAAAATCTTAGTTCGATCTGGAGAAAACGTGTTGTTGGTCAGTGGTACTAAAGCATGGGTTTTTCATTGTATATTACACGGCAAATAAAAACTTCTGGCGAAACTTTGTACGGTTCGCCCTTAGAGTAAACAAACATAAAATAGAGTACAATATATTTATCAGAACTGCTCCAGTCATTTAAAATGTCCTCTAGTTTCGCTTAATGAATCAGTGTTTCATTCCGTACGTGGTCAAATTTTAAAACTCAAATTTTCACACTTTAACCACAAAAAAAAAAAAAATGAACTACTAGGCAACAGTTGCCGTTGCCCAGAGAAGGGGCGTTTCTCCTCGCCAAAGGGCCTGGCCTCTTGTTGACACAGTAACTCGGCTAAGCCTGGACAGTGTTTCAGGCAAATATGACGTCAGCGATTACTATAACTATCGGTGGCAAAATATTTGCGAGGCTGTAGAGGCTATATATAAAATTTGAAATGGGGACAAGACTCTTTAGGACTAAGATGACTATTCTGAGGTGATTTTAAAGCAAAACTTATTTTTGTTTCTGTGTTCCGTAATCGTTTTCCATTTTATAAAAGTAGTTCTTCTTGTGTTTTAGAGAAGTTGCCTTTACTCTATTTTTATTAGCTGCAACACTCGTGGCAACCTGGTTAGGAAAATGGGTGATTCTTTACTGTTACTGAGATCAACTTTGAATGATCTGTATTGCAAGCCATCTTTTTTCACCACTGTAATCGGATTCGCCAGAATGTGAACTGTCGTTGAATGGAGTGTCCTGTTCTTCCCATAAAAGATGCCTACTCCAAGAATACGAACCAGTGCTTATTCTTTTCATTTCATAGACTTTTTTTTGTTTTTGTTATTGTTGTGTATATACAATGAAGCAGAAGTGTTGGTGACAGGTGTTGTATTTCAGTAATGAATGTCACCTCGCGCAATGAATGCTGGCAATTTGTTGCTGTAATGTTCAACGAAGGTATATAAATAAAGCTTTTCTCCAAACGGTATTCCAAATCAAAATTGAAATGGACACGCAATCTACACCAAGTTGTCTTTCTGCTGAATAATGTGTAATGCGAAGCATTGTGGAATAAGAACTGAAATTAGTAATAGGACACAATTTAGATTTTTCTCGATTCTGCTAGAAGAGCATGGTTTCGGAGAAACTAGAAGTTACATCTCCAGTTTGTGTGATTTATCCACATTGCCTGAAACAATATTCTCCCAAATTCGTCAATTTCTTCCGCCGCTTTCCAGAAAGGTGAACAGACTCGCTCCTTTTTCATGGGAAGCATGAACCCCTGAATAGGCCCGTACACACTACACAGCATATCCGGATTCCAACCGTCACTTGCGTTTCCCCCCGGCCCTTCCTCCATCCCTCCCGCTCGACTCCTTCCCTCCTCCTCCTCCACTGTTTTCTCAGGCTAACGGTCCTCCTGGTGATGGTGATGGTGATGGTGGGGCTTCTCCAGTCCTCCCCGGTCCCCAACAGCCCAGAGGTGGTCGAGCTCGATCACAAAATTCCTGAATCAAGAGGCTTTGCAAAACGGTTACGCGAATTAGTTTAAATACACGCATGCACACCATGGTACTTATTTACACTTTGATTATTTATTAAGCACGCTTATACTTGAATTTATTCAATAAACTAGTGCTGAATTAACATAAGATACGCTTAAACGTGAAACTATTTATTGAAAAAGGTTCCTTTTTCTTTACTAATAACACAAGCGAACGCGCAGTACGAACTGGAAAACAATTCGCTGTGCCAGCTAGAAAAGACTGAACAAATTATTCACAGATATTCGTTCGTTGTAATATTAACAGACAATAAAGCAACTGATGCACAAATTAAAACTTACAGACTACGTAATTGCACATATCCTCCCTGCGTTGAATTATGCCTCAAGAAGCTTCAACATAAAATCCGAAGGAATGGCAAAAGCAAACTTTTTTGATTTTGTATTTGTGGAACTGGTCATTCACTAGATACTCAGGGCAAGAAAGTCACTCCTGTGTCGTCCAGGATTAGAGCAAAACCAACTACCGCAAATACAATAAGTTACAATATCTGCTCTGTGCATCAGTTGGTCTCATACTTTTCATTTGAATTTTTTGGCTAATATGCAATTTTGTAGTTAACAGTAACATTTAATTTACGGAGTAAATATCGTATAATCTTAAATAATCTTAAAAACTAGGCCATTCAACCTCTTCCTTTATTATGCCCACTGTTTACAAAGAAAAGAACTCTTTTAGAAACTCAAAGAATTACCGCCGAATGTTGTTTCCCGAAACCCTTTTATCCCGGCAGTAACCATCAAGTAAAAAAGCATACTGGAACTAAAGGCCAAACATTGTTCGCAAATCAAGTTACCAAGAACATCCTCTTCCCCATTAACAACATGAATTCCCCACATCTGGGAGGAATCTGCAATCCTGGGCATCTCAGACACCACGCCCAAGGTAGGAGCTGGCAGAAGAACGCAACCCCCGGGAAACCTCTTTTTGTCGAAAACAGTTAAACAACCTAAAAAGACTACTCACTCTTCGTACGGAAACAGACGAGGAAAAAAGAAGGAAACTTTTTAGATCAAAACAATGACCTCCGTGAGAACTTCCTTACGGTTTAGGGACGTCCCTAAAGGAACAAAGGAAATACCATTTCCTTCTGCTCGTTTATGCTCTCTTCCGGGCAACTCGCCAGCCATCTCAACCCACATTGGTACAGTAATCGGGCTTTCTGGATCCACGTACCTGCCAGCCGTATGAACTCTATGCCTGTTTAATATATACCCTCTTCGCTAATTTTTTAGAACTGCGACAGAAAAATCACCAACTTTCAAATCGCGATAATACAGTTATTATAAACTTGTATTTTTTAAAATTATGTTAATATTATGTACATTATATTAACGTTAATTTTCAGTAATGAGTTTTGAAAAAGGTTTATTATTTTTGTGATATTTGCAAAAATGTGCGAATATGTCTTTTCCTTTTGTTTTTGCTCTAATTCCCCATTCATGCACTAAAATGTGTTTTATCATGTTTTTTTATGGAATAAAATCTCCAAAGATGTACTTTGTATTGTTATCTTTTCTTGTTTACAATGTTGTATGGAAATACTATAAAAAAAAAATCGCCCAAACCCCACCCCAAATTTTCTTAACCTTAAAAAAATCCAAAAATTTCGAAAATACTATCGCACATACTTAATAAATATTAATATACAAGTCATGGAGTATGATGATAATACTTCTTATAAACCTGTGAGTAATGATTAATGCTGGTCACTTTGTAATCTTTTGTGAGGATGTACCCTTGAAAGTAATCATTGCGAATGACGGGCTGGGCAACATTCTGGAACTGCTTGGCCCCTACACTCCTGATTGCCTTTTTAGCTCAAGTAAGTTGCTCAAGTCAAGGATGTCTTCTCCTGTCAAGTGGTGCCAGTGGAACCTCTTCTTACGGGAGTTTGGTCTTCTCACAGTACCCCATGGGCGTCATTATGCTTTCACACCTCCTATTATTCAACTCTATAACGGCAATAGAGCTGTCACATGCAATATATGACTGTCCAGACACTAGACAGTACAGCTTGATTCTGTCAAAGCGCTGCAGGCAAACTTTGCGAAGTAGTGCAGGGATCACAACAGTTTGCTTTTAACCGCAACAGTAGTCAGCAAGTATTCAGAGGTTCTTCTGATGATTTGGGATGTTGAGTACTAAGCCCGCAACCACATCAAAAGACTAACTTGGTATTTCAGTGAGCCCTCGGACTGCAAAATGCTCTTCCTACAGGTACACAAGTGATTTCATATTTCTTGATATTGTGTCCACAGATGTTGTATAACCACTATTTGCAGGTGTAGCACGCCAAGCTGAAGGTGAGGATATTGCATGGTCTGCTTAAGCCCAAGGTGACAAAGACCTAGTCATCATCACTATTTGCAACTCTTTAAGGAATGGAATATAAAATTTAGGCCCAAGGCCAAGCGCTGGGACCTATGGGGTCATTTAGCGCTGAAACGGAAACTGTGACCAAAAAAGGTTTGAAAGGTGTAACAGGAGGAAATCCTCACAGTTGCACTATGAGACAATTGTTAGGAGAGGGTGGAAGATAAGATGGAAGAAAGAGAATATGATGGAGGTGTAGTAAAAGGAATGAAAGGGGCTGCATATACACATTTACATTTTCAAATATTGAGCCAGGAGAAGGGACAGGCATCTTAACCGACTTCTCGCGACACATTTTCAAGCCGCATTGTCAAAAGAATAAGATTAATTAGATAAATCTAAACATTGTATACTAGCAAGAACCCATCCGAGTAGTCGAAGTGAGGAGACTAAAAGGAGCAGTTTTTAAAAAAACAATGACAAAAAGTCTGTACCAGCAAATTAGGCAACAAACACCTGTGCAGATGATAGGTATGTGTGTTTTTGGAGTTGGGACTCTCTTTTTCATTAAATCAGATTCTAAAATGCTAAAGTCGGTTTCATTGTTTACTCTACCAACAATCTTGAAGTGTTTATATTCTTTGTAGGTTATACATAAGAGTTGGAATGTCCCCTATGTGATTCTACCAACAATCTTGAAGTGATTTTATATTCTGGGGAGCTCTGGAGACAGAAACAAGAGGGGGTGAAACGGTTTTGACCCTTGGTTTGGGTTTTAGGTTAAAGTTTGTCCGTCCGCACTTTATTCTGTCGGCCCTCAGATCTTAAAAACTACTCAGGCTAGGGCTGCAAATTGGTATGTTGATCATCCACCCTCTAATCATCATTACATACCAAATTGCAGCCCTCTAGCCTCAGTAGTTTTTCTTTAGGGTTAAAGTTAGTCATAATCGTACTTCTGACAACGATATAGGATAGGCCACCACCGAGCCGTGGTTAAAGTTTCATGGGCCGCGGCTCATGGAGCATTATACTGAGACCACCTAAAGATAGATCTATTTTCGGTGGTCTTGATTATACACTGTAGCGGCTGTACAGAAAACTCGATTGCGCCGAAGAAACTTCCACGCATTTTTTACTTCTTTGGTAATAAGTTTAAGATCAACAGCAAGGAGAACTGAAAAATCTATAGGCATTTTCTCCTAAATATATTATTATGCAGGAAAGGAAAAGTAGCATATAGCCATGGAGGAAAGCAATTATCTTTAAATTTCGCTAGGAATAGAATTCATTGGTGAAAATTTAACCAATTCGATGTATTAGCAAAAGCCTGTGAAGTAGAGTCGAGATAGCATTAATCTTAAAGTTCACAAAATGAGCTGTAAAAACACTTCTAAAATCTTCGGTGTAAGAAGAGCCTTGGATATCCCTAGGAATAAGAAGGTCCAATAAAAGTAATTTATAGTCTGCTTCCTTGTCCAGAGTAAACTTTATATTGGTGTGCTGTCTGTTTACAAGTTCTAAAAATGCATCAGCAACACATGCTTGAACATTTTTGGAACTCTTTTGACAGCCCCAACAATAAGACCACTACCATCTGCACTCGTGTTTGTTGCCTAATTTGCTGTTCCAGACTTCTTGTCATTGATTTTTTTTTTTTAAAGCTCCTTTCAGTCTCCTCCCTTCCACTGCTCGGATGGGTTCTGGCATGTAATACAATGTTTAGCTTTATCTAATTAATCTTACTCTTTTTAGTACTTTTCCGTGTTCTAGTGTTTGCTGTGGAATAGATATGATTGCGTGTTACGCGCAAAATTATACTGTTATAGTGTCTTTAATTTTTCCGTCGTTTACGGTGCGACCTGCAAATGTGTCGCGAGACTTCGGCTAATAAAGCTTTGTTTCAGATGCTTGTCCCTTCGCTTCATCTTCGAGTGCTATGGAACAACGGCTCCTTCTCTTGGATACATACATACATAAATATTTACATATATACCGTATGTGTATATATACATATGTGTGTATCAGGCTTCTTCTAACGGCCTGTAAATGCGTTGCAGATAACGTGAATCTATATTACGAAATAAGAGAGAATTCCCCACTCCCCTCACACCCCGCAGCCATTCCTGTATCCTTCCATCTATAACCTTTGACCCTTCCTCCCTCCCCATGGAGTATGAGTAACAGCAAAGCTTTCTGGTTTCAACCACCTTGGGGTCCTCTCAAGCCCTTCTCTCTCAAACCGAGACCACCTTCCTCAAACCCCTACTTCACCACCACCGTAGCATGGTTCGTGCTCCCAGCTATTATTTCATTGTCTCGCCCCTAATTCAGCTGTGTTAACATCTCCCTACTTTCATACTTTTCCGAGTATGGTGGTTGCATTTATGATCTATAACTTTAAAAGGTTTGCAGAGTAACCTATGACGATCTGATTTAACATACTTGTTTTTTAACACATTATAAAGTTTAGTAACAATGTATCATCTTCGTTTTAATCCTTAGGTGTGTATATTTGTTGTGTAAATAATCATGATACGTGGGGCATGTCAGAGATCTGAATCGTTGATGAGCATTATCTGTTCCAAGTGACCTTTTTACTTAAATAATATTATGGTTCTTTTAACAACTTTCTTTAAAAACTGAGATTCAGTTATATCACTCTCCGAAGTGTTATGCTTGGAAACCGTCAACAATCGCAATTACGTAAAGAAGTTATGTAGTCGCATTTTGGTTATTAATTTCAAGTGTCAAATGCAGATGTTATACAGTACACAGTACTTGATCCGGCACCGTCATGTTGCACGCAACCTTCAACCGTCGAAACACCTCCCAGCTGTCCAAATCATGTTCAAATATTCAGTTTTTCAACATTTTCTTGCAACTTCTCTTTGAGTACTGTCAATTTCTATACACATAGATTTCACATCCAACGTTACGAATACTTCACATTAACATAACCGACTAATTTCAATCTGCAACACTTTTATACGGGCCACTTTGTCAGCACTTCGTCGTCAGTTACACTGTCCTATCCAAGACGAACTTTTATCATTTACTACCAAATTATGGAAGTTGTTTCTCGGCATCCCAAGAAATACATTACCTTTCTTTGCAACGTTGTATAGCTGAGGAGTGGCAGTTAGGATAATTCAAATTCTGATTTGGAACATGCAAAAATAATCATTCATCTTGCACAAGAGAAAGAGACGTGAACGGAATAAGAGAGAAGATACGTTATTAGAAATTCAAATGCCAAAGAGGCACCTCTTCATTTTTTCGTATGAAAGCTGATCTTGCGAGAAAACGGTATGTAGGCAATGTGCTTGGCAGACAAGCAAGGCTATATTGTACATAACCTAATCCTGAGAACTCATGGTTATACTAAATTAACGTGACTAAATTTTGTAACACGGCTTGGATAGGATACTGATGGGATAAATTTTGTAACACGGCTTGGATAGGATACTGATGGGATAAGTTCTAATTCGTCTAAATAAATGTGGCTCGAGAGCCTAAATTTCAGAAAATCAAATCGGGAGCTTTCCTTGATAGTGACACCCGGCATATATCACCTTGCGCCTGCGGCGTGTTTAGTAGAAGCCCGTTGGGGATGAACGTAAAAACATAAACAAAAGACTGTAAATATCATAAAGATAATGACCCCACAGAAAAACTGGTCCTACATAACGACATTAATAAGTGAATTACAGGTGAACATTACACAACTGACAATTGTTGTTTTCTTGGATTTCTCTAGCAAACAGCCGCCTGAATGTGGTCAAGAGCAGCCCACCATGGATTGTTTTACCGCCCAGGCCCATAGGCTACGGGAAGTAACATGATACTTGTAGACACTTGAAAAGGTGAAAGAACATAAAAGTTATGTTGTGTTGTGCATTCACCGGATAGTCCGGTTACGTTTTGTATTTTTCAGCACATCAAATATTTCACTGTCAGTTAGAAACGATGTAACTCCCATAACGATTTTTTTTTTCTTTTTGAACGAAATTCTAGAACTGAAAAAGCGCATATAGGTCGCAGCTAAGCTAGTATAATTTATTTTGCAAGCAATATGATTTTTTTCACGAAAGTACGATGTAAATACAGCAGAGCCTTTATTGAAACTGACGAAAAACACCCACATAACGGCATTACATTCACATGTTGCCTGTATCGTACGTACATACGCATTTTCGTATACGTTATCTAGCCTACTGAAGAATCTGCTTAATAAGAATTAAGAAAAGGTGTAGTGAAACAGATGTAAAATGAAAAGTGGACTTAATTACCTGCGAAAGTCTGAGATGTTAATGGCAACTGTAATCAACAAATAAGTTTCTTGTCGCGATCCAGCTTCCAAACATACGCACACATCTACACTCAACAGTTACCCAAGCACAACTAACACGATACGGTGGAGAACGAGAAGGGAGAGAGACTATGAAGGAAGCGAGGGGCGATCGCTACAGTGAGACGACGAAGGTGCGGAGGCGCGCCACTGTGATGGCGGTACAGCTGACAACATTGTATTTTCTTCTCTTTTGTTCTTAAACATAATTTTGATGATTCTTAACGTCATCATATTATCCCATTAACATTTTGCTGTAAAAATAGCATTGCTGTTGTATCGTCGTTCATGAACCTTTTACCTGGTTTCTAAGGAATTTACTTTGGTTATTAGATTTTGATTAGAAATGACGTGTTACGAGTGATATATTCATGTAAATTAAATCTTTGCACCAATGTGTAGGCTATTGCGTTTTCCCAGTTGACTACCGAGAGAATGAAGGTCGCCAAACATCATTATGACACGTGGTACAATGGTAGCCGATAAAAACCAATCCAACATGGCTGATGTGGTCTCTGCAAATTGCTCCTCTTTACCGGTTTTCTTTCTTTATTTATTTCTTTATATTGTGCAACATTCCTAAACCAGTCACAAACTGCTTAATAAAATTATTTTTGTCAAAACGACATGAAAAGACTGCAGATATGATTGGTACGATACTGATTTTAATATCTAATTACCTGTGTACTGAATTTATTTTAAAATTAAAAAGAATATGATGGCAAAATCTAGGAATTTCGTTTTACAGTGTGTAAGTAGTTTGGCAAGATCTGGTATTAACTTCTAATAAAAAAAATTACCAAATAACGAATCATATGACACCTGAAGTTTTGGCGGGCCGAAATTGTGACATTTTTCAAATAACCTGCAAATTTGTTTATTTACGAATAATGATAAAATGTTTGCAAATAAGAGAGAGATTATGATGATGAAGAAAATTTTTATATTTTGCCATATAGATTGAAGGTGTGTCATGACCACTCTTGCTGGATCAAGGGATAAAGTCTCTTACGGTCAAACATAGCTAAGACCTAAAGACGAAAGAGGAAAAGGAAGAAAAACAATACTTAAACAAGAATCTTCACCATACGGAATAATAATAATAATAATAATAATAATAATAATAATAATAATAATAATAATAATAATAATAATCTTCAAAAGGAGTCTTACTCAAGTTATTACTAATAATGATAATACATGCGTTAAGGTTTGAGAGATATGATTCATATAAACATGAAAAGTGTTTATTTAGGTCTTCTGGTATTAGACCTACATGATTATGAAACTGGAAGGTATAAGACCTGTGTTTATTTTATTGCTAAACATATATTTCATGAAATTCAAGATTCCTGTATAAAATATCAATCGATCTCACACCACTGCTAATACCAGAAGACCTAAATAAACACTTTTCATGTTTATATGAATCATATCTCTCAAACTTTAACGCATGTATTATCATTATTAGTAATAATAACTTGAGCAAGACTCCTGTTGAAGATTATCAGACAACGCAACACAAATTATGAGAGTAAACAGCACAGAGAAGATGCCGAGGATTATTTTACCCCTATCAGACAACTTCCATGAAACAGTAATTATATAGACGTCCCTTCAAATTCAGTGTCCTGGAAAATGTATGTAGGCATCGGGCAGTTTTTGAATTTTGACCTTTTTCCAGTACTGCGTAAAAGGGGAAATTTTACTGTAACTTGTTTGTAATGAAGAGAGTGGAATCTTCCCTGCTAAAGAAACGTGTATTGTCGTTTTATCACAGTAATGCCGTAGGCACGTTTAACCAAATTGACTGTTCACTGACTTAATAAGAAACAAACCGAGAGTGCCGTAGGCCCTTCTCCCACCCCCTCCCTATCCTTGTGTTCCCGTCGATTGGCTCTAGTGGTGTGTTGTCTTGGAATCCAGTGGCTTGCAACGTTAAGGCATTGCTGACATTACGTAATATAGTATTACAGACTGGCGTCAATGGCCATGGCGGTCATTGACGCCTGAAACTGAAGCCCTTTGACGAGGCTTCTTTCAACAGGGTTGTACTTTTTGTGTTTAGCTGACACATGGAGACAAACAACGAGTGTACAGCTCATGGAGGAAGACTCCAATCATTGGGCTATTGGCGGGCATCCGTGCCATCGAGGGTTTGCTCAACCTGCTCGTTGCCTGCGACATCCCAGGCTTTCGAAGTGCCTTCTAACATACAAACTTTTCCTGGATCATGTGGAGGTTTGTGTGTGTCATGAAATCGACATGCTGCTGCAAAACCACATTTGTCAGTTTGCTGCATCATGGCATCAAAGCGTTAAAGGAAAATTTATTGCACAGAGTAAATACCAGTTTTACAAACAGTTCATTCTTAGCTACGCGGAAAAGCAAGACTGAAATTATCAAAGTGGAAGAGAGCCATGCTTCAGGGAAAGAAATGGTTTTGACTCTGAAGCCTCAGCCTGCCGATGAACGGCGTGGTTATCGCAATTCACTTTTTAAAATCTATTTCTTGCAACACCTTGTTACCAATAACATGATATTTTCATGACGGAATATAATTTCAATTTCACAATGTCATGATGCGTTCCCATGCGCAGTGGATGAAGAATGAAGTCTCCTACAAGAAAAAAAAAAAAAAATGACGTTGGTTAAATCAGGCGAGGAAAAGGCACTGAATTTGAAGGGACGTCTATATAGTTACTATTTCGTGGAAGTTGTCTGATAGGGGTAAAATAATCCTTGGTGTCTTTATGCTGTTTACTGTCATAATTTGTGTTGGGTTAGCCGATAGCAGTGGTGTGAGATCGATTGATATTTTATGCAGTAATAATGAAATATATGTTTAGCAATAATAAACTCAGGTCTTTTACCCTCCAGTTTCATAATCACGTAGGTCTAATACCAGAAGACCTAAATAAACACTTTCCATGTTTGTATGAAACATATTTCTCAAGCCTTAACAAATTTATTATCATTATTAGTCATAGCTTGAGCAAGACTCCTTTCGAAGATTATTATTATGATGATGACTGGGGCTTTACCGCGATCAGACGGCCCTGCATCTGTTTTTGTCGACACCTGTACTTAGTGACGTCTGCGCTGCTAGTTGTTCCTGCAGCTGACTGATCGTTTGGTGGACTGCCCAGCTGATAACAACCATATTTTTGGTTCATCAGGTACGCTGTGATATGTTCCACAGGATGTGAGTTACATGATTGTGACAAATATTTCGCTAAAATTAATTGGTGCTACTATAGTATGATATCTACCGAGCTATTCGCGACCTACTGAAAATTAAGATACTATCTACCGAACAACCCAATTAAGGCCTGTGGCAATTACTTCCTCAAACTGTATACAAAACTATTTGATCCCCCAGGGGCTAGTACTAAACACGCCGAAACAATGACTCACCTGCTCTGTTTCTCCGTGTTTAGTACTAGCCACTGAGGGGTCAAATGTAAATGGATGGCAGATATCATACTATAGTAATACCAATTAATTTCCTGGCAAACAGTTAGAAGAAATCCATCACTTTCTTCCTTAAACACTAGTGAATGAATGATTATCGGAATGTATGTATACTATACTATTATTTTGTAACGTGAAAAGATCGACGAATTTCGCTGTCGTAAGTCTGTGCATATTTACGATTATTCCACCTGTAAAGGAATTATTATTTTTGCGAAGTATTTTGCATTTTTTCATTTTACATAATCGCGACCTCTGAACTCAAATAGATAAATAATTCATATCGGACGGAAATATCCGCATTAACAGAAAATCACACTTTTCAGAATTTTCTGGCTCAGTATTATATATATATATATATGTATATATATATATATATATATATATATATATATATATATATATATATATATATATATATATATACCAGTCCTCTTAGGCCATATGTATATATGTATGTATATGTGTGCGTGTGTTTGTGTGCGTGTGTATAACCCCTCTGACTCGGGATTTATATCACACTTCAAGGCAGATGAAAGACAAACTGGGTGGAAATCCTGACCTGCTTCTGGTTTTTTATAAGCCGATTTTGGTCAGGATATACACAGAGGTTTTCATTTTCACACATACGCTCACATATATCTGCATATATACAATGTACATACACACACACACACACACACACACACACACACACACACATATATATATATATATATATATATATATATATATATATATATATATATATATTGTGAAATTGACGATGTCAATTAGACAAAAGTAGCCAATTAACTCCAATCAAGTTTTGCATTTTTCCTTTCGTGGCGATGTAGGTATTTTATGGTCACCTCGTGTTAACTCTTACGATTTTTGCTTTGTATATATATATATATATATATATATATATATATATATATATATATATATATACATATATTTATATATATATGTATGTATGTATGTATACAGTATGCTGTATGTTACGTGTGAAAACCGCCATTCTATAAGTTAAGTATACCTTAGTTTAACCAGACCACTGAGCTGATTAACAGTTCTCCTAGGGCTGGCCCGAAGGATTAGACTTATTTTATGTGGCTAATAACCAATTGGTTACCTAGCAACAGGACCTACAGCTTATTGTGGAATCCGAACCATATTATACCGAGAAATTAATTTCTGTCACCAGAAATAAATTCCTCTAATTCTTCATTGGCCGGCCGGAGAATTGAACGCGGGCCCACCACAGTGCTAGCCGAGAACGATATCGATCCGTCTTATGAGGAACTCCCGCCATTCTGTAGAATGCCTAGGCAATGTATACAGTGCCAAAAAATCGGCCGTCAAAGTATGAAATCGTTGACATTTCATACATTTCCTAGGCATTCTATACAATGCCAAAAGGCAAACCGTGACGAGTGTTGTGTCTGCTTAAAGGAAAGCAGTAGTGCCCATTCATGCAGAGGATGTGGGCGGATCATTCATCCGATCTGTGGGCATACTAATAGAGACTATGGAGGTGAGGAAATGGAAGGCTATGTGGTTAATGTTTTGTGCAAGATTTGCTTCAACATTGAGAATGCTGTCGAAGGTAGGAGACAATCGAAATCGAATCTGGAAGCCGAGGCCAAAAAAATGAAAATGAACTCTGTCAAAAACTTCCCTCGTGCGTGTTTGGGAGACACTGAGCGAGTTTCTACCCCTGACGTCGACAAGGGACGCGGTGACTCGTGCAATCTGTTGGCAGTTATGAATGTGACAGAAGACGGCTTTTATCGACCTGGAACAACACAAGGAATTTTAAAGCAACTCTATGCTAGATCACAATTCACTGTTTGTTCAAAGAGCTTACTCAGAGTTGAAGATGTTCCTGACCACGAAATACCTCTTCGATTTGTTGCTACCGCTCAGTCCACGGGAAGCAGCCACGGGTTTGTGAGGTGTATGTGCAAGACTAAGTGCCAAAGTATGCATTGCTTTTGCGTAAAGAAGACAATTAAGTGCAATTCAAAATGCCATTCTAGCCTTCCCTGTTGCAACAAAGTAAGTCATGACGTTGTGATTCACTTGTTCTCCCAGTAAGAACCTCCTGTACTTCATTTCGTATTTTTTTTGTTTTTGTTTATTTTGAAATGCATTATTGTACTTCCCTATTTCATTATGAAACATGTTAATTTTTAATTGTTGTTTAATTTTCAGACATTTTATTTGAAAAGACTTTTCCCATTTTACACTTTGACATATTAGTACTTGTCATTCTTTATAATGCCTAGGCATACTACATTATGCCTAGGAAAAGTATGTAACATATATTTCATACCTTGCCTAAAAACTTCAGACATTGCCGATAATATATATATATATATATATATATTATATATATATATATATATATATATATATATATATATATATGTGTGTGTGTGTGTGTGTGTGTGTGTGTGTGTGTGTATACATATGTATAAATTTATATATATACATATATATATGTGTGTGTGTTCACAAGGTCGAGGTACAGAGTATATTACATAAGCAACCTCGAGAAACCAAATTTCCTTTTCTGCATGACAAATTTCTGAAGGGGAAACGCGAAGTTTCGAAACTACCTCTTTTCCAGCCTTGACGTTTGTAGTATGCGTTGATGTCGAAAATATGGTTGCAGCTGATCATTGGCTGCCTCCTTTGTAATAGGGGCGAAAAGTCTGAATCGTGGTAGCCAGTGGGTTTTTTGCGTGATATGGAATAAATGCCCTTCTTTTCTTTCTGCGTTTGTATAATGCTGCTGAAGTGGGACTTCCCGTATTTGTTATGATTTGTTTGCTTCATCATGCACAAATGTTGTCAATCACAATATGTGCATTTGTTAGCCACTAGCGGATCCAGAAAAATTCCACGGGGGTACAATTTTCATATATATATACTATATATATATATATATATATATAATATTTATATATATATATATATATATATATATGTGTGTGTGTGTGTGTGTGTGTACATATGTGTATATATATATATATATATATATATATATATATATATATATATATATATATATATATATATATATATATATATATATATATATGTGTGTGTGTGTGTTATCATTAAGATTATTTGTTCTCAAAATTTTATCATTATTTCTACAAGAAGATTTTTTTCCATTTTTATATTTTTCATTTATGTTATTATTATCTAAATCTTCAATATTATTATTTTGTCATTATTTTCCAATGGGGGGCACGTCCCCAGGTGCCACCCCCTCCCCCCGAGACCCGCTAGTGTTGTTAGCTACACACAGTTTGTTTCTAGATACTTTCTGAACATAAAATGACAAAGGTGCAGCAAATCAGGTAACTGTCAGTAACAAAATATTGCAGAAATGTTCCGGTGAAACCCTTCGGTGGAAATGACGAAATAGGTGTTTCACCTGCGTCAGCTCGAACCCCCGGGCTGTGCAGAAGAGTGAATGAAATATCGAAGTGTTTTTGAAGAATAAGCTAAAAATATTGGTGCTGTTTTATTTTTTCGGTGAGACTCCGTACAAATGGAATGAAATGGAATATTGTGTTTAGGCCAAGCGCTGAGACCTAAGAGGTCATTCAGCGCTGAGAGGAAAACTGAGTGTAAAATGTTACAAAGGTGTAACAGGAGGAAAACCTCGCAGCTGCACTATAAAATAATTGTTAGGATAGGGTGGATAGCAAGATGGAAGAAAGATAATATGAATGAAGGTACAGTAAAAGGAATGAAAAAGGGTTGCAGCTAGGGGCTGAAAGGACGCTACAAAGAACCTTTAGTAATGCCTATAGTGCACCCCGTGAGGTGCACTGACGGCACTATATTACCCCCTATACGGAGAGATTCCGTAAAGAGATTTCTTGAATAACTGAAGGCTACAAGATTAGGAAAAGTTCATGATTTCCAGAGGATATTACCTACATTACACAGCAAAAATTATAATAGCTTTTGGTGCGAGTTTTTTCTGAAATCGCAATTCCGCACAGTGGTTTTCTTCAGATCCGTTATTTTCCTTAATATTGAAGGATATGAGCGGAATTCGACCGGAAAGTGTGTTTGCATACTTTGTGCAATTTGAAAATCGTACACTGAAATTTTTTGTCTGTTTGTCTTACACCACATTCTGTTTTTTACCCGGCGAAAATGTACTTGTAGCTTGATGATGACTGCGTAGTGCATCGTGGCCGAATAGCGTCGTTGCTTTTTCTATAACTAAGATTTCTCCCTAAAGTATGTTATGTCTGAGTAGGGAGACTATGAAACAGGTAAAAAATGCGACGTATTTTCTGTATACGGCGTATAATCAAGGCCACCGAAAATAGATCTATCTTTCGGTGTCTCGGTATAAAGCTGTATGAGCCGCAACCCATCAAACTTTAACCACGGCCCGGTGGTGGCCTATCCTATATCGATGCCAGAAGCGGGATTCTGACTAATTTTAACCTTAAATAAAATAAAAACTACTGAGGCTAGAGGGCTGCAATTTGGTATGTTTGATGATTGGAGGGTAGATGATCAGCATACCTATTTGCAGCCCTCTAGTCTCAGTAGTTTTTGAGATCTGAGGGCGGACAGAAAAAGTGTGGACAGAAAAAAGTGCGGACGGACGTACAAAGACGGCACAAAAGTTTTCTTTTACAGAAAAGTAAAAATGTGCTCATAAAGTCAAGGTCTGAAAGGGGTTTCAGATATACACTACAGCTTGCGAAAGTTTTTATGCACTCCATGTATTTTAAGGCAATCTGGAGCAAATATACCTGTAAACTGCATAAATATAAAATTTCTTATATTTTATAGATACTAACTACCTTTCTGTATTCTATTACATTATCAGTCAATGAGAGGAAACCTATTTTTATTTCTTCTTAATTTTTCTTTGATTATCGGTTAATTCTCAAAACATCCATTGATGTAGGTTTACAAATAATCATCATAACACTGCTGCGACAACACCAGAAAATTTGATGCAAGCAGGGCCACAACAAAAACATCACGAGTTTGCAGCGCCGGAAGACTTGGTTCAAAACATTCCTGTTATGCGGCAATAAGTACAGGCAGACTTACGATACAGTGCGTGTCATTTGGGTCTATGAAACATATTGTTGTTATGATTATTTCTAAGAATATGTTTTATGAAAAGAAAATTAATTTCAGCCGAAACACTACATAACAAGTAAAAAATGCGCCGAAGTTTCCTCGGCGCAATCGAGTGTTCTGTTCAGCGTATAATCAAGGCCATCGAAAATAGATGTATCTTTCGGTGGTCTCGGTATACTGCTGTATGAGCCGCGGCCCATAAAACTCTCAGCCGGTCGTGGTGGCCTGTGTTGTTGTGTTGCCAGACGCACGATCATGGCTAACTTTAACCTTTAATAAAATTAAAAAAAAACTACTAAGGCTAGAGGGCTGCAATTTGGTATGTTTGATGATTGGAGGGTGGATGATCAACATACCAATTTGCAGCCCTATAGCCTCAGTAGTTTTTAAGATCTGAGGGCGGACAGAAATAGGGCGGACGGACAGACAAATAGCCTTCTCAACGGTTTCCTTTTACAGAAAACTATAAATGTTACAGAGAACTATTTCAGTGTCGCCTACTCTGATAGTGGCACCTGTTGCGATCCGCGAGCCCCTCCCCCACAAGTGACGCCACGGACGAAATCTACTTAGTTCTGACCTTGGAAAACGAGAGACTGCGCAGCTGATGCACTGTTTTACGTGGTTTCCACCTCACGTCCTCTCTGTTTGTGGGGAAAATGGTATCCCTAATAAGTGCACTGACTTTGTGGCTGCCTAAATATACAGTACACTTTGGCTTAGGGAAACGAAAATGAAATTTTTGCCGTTTAACGCTAACTCCGATGATAATCTGCTGGCGTATAACGAATAGATATCTTAATAACAACAAATTTAACGTTACCTTGCAAACAGGAAGAAGAAAAAAAAAACAGTATAATGCATAGTGTTTATTATTCCGTCTCAATTGCAAAACTACAAACAAGTTGATTGTTTCTTTGCTACTATTTTATTAATTTAGAATGTAATTATATTGGGAGGAGTTCCACAGCTAATGTTAACAATATCCCTATTATCGTGACATACATATTACAATTCTATTATCGTGACATACATATTACAATTCATGTCGGTTACAATGACTGTAACATACCTCCCAAGACAAACAATATAATGTATAAGCAACCTGGACTGAGGATATTTACGCTGGATTTCATTGAAAGGCCAGTATATTTCACAAGTCATCATCCTCTCAGCTATTATCTAAGTAAAGTATACCTTAGTTTAACCAGACCACTGAGCTGATTAAAAACTCTCCTAGTGCTGGCCCGAAGGATTAGACTTATTTTACGTGGCTAAGAACCAGTTGGTTACCTAGCAACGGGACCTACAGCTTATTGTGGAATCCGAACCACATTATAGCGAGAAATGAATGTCTATCACCAGAAATAAATTCCTCTAATTCTTCATTGGCCGGCCGGAGACTCGAACTTGGGCCCAGCAGAGTGCTAGCCGAGAACTCTACCGACTCGTCCAACGAGGAACTTAGCCATTATCTAAACATATATATATATATATATATATATATATATATATATATATATATATATATATATATATATATATATATATATATATATATATATATATATTACTATACTCGCATTACCAGGATTGACCTTCGAACTCTTGATTTGGAGGCTGGAAGAAGATCCAAGATCTTTCAGCGGCGATAACTTTTCAGGAACTGCCCGAAGAGACTTTATTTCAGTCTCACTAAAAAATGAATATAAGCTTCGGATAATTAATCAGTATCAGCCTCACGTCATAAACATTTTTCCCAGCCTCTAGTGTGATTTGCATGTGTGAATTGTATATCTTCTTTAAAAAAAATCAAAGTTGTTTATTACTTTTTTTTTTTAGTTAACTCTGATGATGTCTTTTCTTTTTCTCTTTGTATTTTATTGATATTCCCTTAGTCTTATTTATGGTTTAATTTTGTATCTGAATTATATCCTTTGATGCAAAACTATTCTCTTATGCTTCTATCATAGATTTATATCATCAATACTAGGTTTACTTTGGCCACTTCTATATGTCTTTACAATATAACAAATCAAACAAAAACTTCTTTCAGTTTTCTTCTGAAGATGGAAAGAGAAACCCACAAGATTCCTGTGTATAACTTGTTTACTTGTAAATATTTACATATTACTTGAATCTCGAGTACTTTCAGGTCCTGACTGTGACCCTTTTTCAAGAGATGTGAAGGTAGTCAGGCTGGTTCAAGGTCCAGCAATCTTCTGGAACGTCTCCTCCCTGTGCTGTCATTTATATGATGGCTGTCCTGGTTTCCATTCTCTTGAGAGTTGTTAATCTCCTCCTGTCGGTCTGATATCCTGAACTGATGGTCAGTGGGATTATCCCTTGTGGTAAGTGAGTGGTCACCATCGGTCTGTTGGGCAGGAGACCTGACCTCTAGGTCAGAAGGGTCGATCTTAGCTTCTTTTAATATTAAAGCTCGGCTTATGAGATCCTCTGAGGTAAATCCTTTGTTTCCTTCTACCACTTTAATCTCTCTGATGAGTGCCCCTTCCACTACCCCCCTATGACTGATGTTATTGCTTTTGTATATAAGCCTACTGTTTTTAAAATCCATACTATGGTCCTTTTCCCAACAATGCCTAGCTATAGCACTCCCCTGTGAGTTGAGCTGTACTGCCCTTCTGTGTTCTTGGATTCTAGTCCTTATTCCCATACCTGTTTCACCCACATATATTTGTCTCCACAATTGTTGCAATTAATTATGTATACTCCCTCTATATCATATGCAGTACTGTCTTCTCCTTCCAATTTATTTTTACATACTTTGTTTTTTTACGGTGTTGTCAAAGGTATACACAAATTTATATTTAATTTCTTTCATTTTTTATGTAATTTGTTTCATTTTAGGCATTTTTGAAGGGGTGTTAACTACTTGCTGGAGGGTCTGGTACGCATCACCCACATATATTTGTCTCCACAATTGTTGCAATTAATTATTAACTCCTCTATATCATATGCATTACTGTCTTCTCCTTCCAATTTATTTTTACATACTTTGTTTTTAAGTTTGTCAAAGGTATACACAAATTTATATTTAATTTCTTTCATTTTTATGTAATTTGTTTCATTTTAATTTTTGGGGTGTTAACTACTTGCTGGAGGGTCTGGTACGCATCCCCACGAATATGGGGGCCGACTGTATATATATATATATATATATATATATATATATATATATATATATATATATATATATATATATATATATATATATATATATATATATATATATATATATATTTCCAACAAAATCTTCTGCAGGGATTTTTGCCGCCAAAACCTCCTACCTAGTCGCTTTAGATATCAGTGGAATTAGCAAACGTAGTGATCGCTTGTCAAGAAATGATGACATGGAAGTTACACGATGGTTCTGATTTGGAAAATGCTAGTATTATTTCCTTTGTTGCATGTCCTTTATTCTTGAAAAGTGCACTGTACGCTGCAACTCTATTTGTTTAGAGTTTTGGAACTAAAAAACTTACTTGTAGTACTGTAATTGTAAATTTGAAATTTCTGAAAAGAACTCTCTTGGCCATGCCACAGCGTCCCCCTTTTTACTCCTCTTTTAGTAGCTGGATAGGTAGGACGTGTCCTAGGTGTGTGTGCTGATTTGCCGGCCGGACACTCGCCAGATCGTTTTCGAAACATTAGGTAATTGCGCTGTTGCTTAATCCAACTTGATCGACGCTGCTCTTTGCTTTGCATTGATGTGTATCATGTCAAGTAGTAACATTACAATCGTAGGCACGATCAAGTTGCGATCTTAGTGATCTGTAACAGAAATGAGGTAACCTTTTTGAATCTTGATTGTCAGTTCCCACATGTTCCAGAAACTCTTTCTTTGTTCATTGTCGGTGCATTTTGGTTATGAACCCGGCTAAATCTTGCATTAACATAACATCGAACATTGTTGTAAATTTGCGGTTAGTTTGTAGCAGGGGCGTAGCCAGGAATTTAGTAAGGGGGGCCACTTTTATGGAAGATGATCCAGGCGAGCGCAGGTAGCCCCTACAACTGGGGGTCCGGAAAATTTTTGTTTTTTACCAATTTTAGGGGCATTTTGATGCACTTGAAATGTATATTTTTGACATATCCAAGAACCAGTATTAAGTGCTTCATCTGGTGAAATAATAATAATAATAATAATAATAATCGTTGCTATTTTTCCTTAAGATCAAAGATAATATCTCATTACACATCACTTATATATATCAATATACAGGCACTTAATACCCACACAATTTTTCAGCAGGACAAGGAATAAAAAAAAAAAACTACAGTATTTTATTTATGTTTTTCTTCTGTATTGTGCCATCTTGCTCATCATGCAAATAATGCCGTATCTGATCACAGCAGACAAGAGGAATATAAATGGTAGCTGAACATTGGCAAACCTGGACTCTCAGTATGCTAAATACTGAAAATAAAACAATGAAGACACATCACTTAAATCAGAAGAAGACGGCGATTCTTATGCCTAGCGAAATCCTCTATCACTTTGTCCACATCTATCATAACATCATTATGAATCCCCATAAGTGCCAACCCCCCCAACTGCTCCTCACTCATTGTAGATCTTATGTCCGTTTTTATTCTCCTTAGTGTGAAAATGAGCGCTCCACACAACAGGTCGTCATAGGTATAGTTTCTAGCAACTGCAGAAGCTGCTTAACATTAGGCAGTAGTGTACATGCCTTAAAAGCAGCAATGGCAGTGGATGGTCTTTCATGGGCCAAGCCGCTTTTCCACCTCGTTTCCTACATTATCGATTCACTGCGAAGGGAAGTTGGGTTTGGAAGATCTTGAATATAAATGTTGGCTGAAGAAACAACAGATTCAATATTTAGATTTTCAATCACAGATGGAATTAACTGATGAAGCTGGAGAACAGGATGAGCCTTTGGAAACCTTGTTCTCATTTCTGATAGAAATTAAAGGAAATGATAAAATTCTCCTGATAAAAACCGAAATAGAATTAGGTAGCGTCAAAATAAACAGAGAGAGAGAGAGAGAGAGAGAGAGAGAAAGAATATTACAGAAAAATTAAAGGAAATGAAAAAGATTCATGATATCAAAACCGAAATAGTTCAAGATTGCATCAAACGAATGAGAAAGAGAGAGAGAGAGAGAGAGATTAAAGAAGAATTAACGGAAATAGGATAAAATTTGTCTGATAAAAACTGAAATACTTTGAGATTGCATCAAAATAGAGAGAAATTTAGAGAGAGAGAGAGAGAGCGGAGAGCGATTACAGAACACCTGAAGGTAATGATAAAATTATCTGATAAAAACTGAAATAGGTCCAGATTGCATCAATATGTATATACATGCACATATATATATATATATATATATATATATATATATATATATATATATATATATATATATATATATATATATATATATATATATATATATATATATATATATATATATATATATATATATATATATATATATATATATATATATATATATATAGAGAGAGAGAGAGAGAGAGAGAGAGAAGAAGGAAAAGATAAAATTCATCTGATATAAACTAATATAGTTACAGATTGCATCAAAACAGAAAGAAAGAGAGAGAGAGAGACGTTCTTGACGTCGAGGGAAAAGAACAAACGACGAGCATCAAAGGCTTCCGGGGGCATGTTTCCGATAACTGGAGGAATAGGGAAAGGGAATGTTTGGGGCTTCACCAGAAAGGAAGAGATAGAGTAGTCTCCTGAAGGAGGGAAATTATTGTGCCTCGTGAGAGAATTGTTTCTTGGGTACCCAATGAACTACACAGGACTCCTGAACAACATCTCTCAGTAGTACTAGGCTTTAACATTAGAGT
Source organism: Macrobrachium rosenbergii (assembly GCF_040412425.1). Lineage (NCBI taxonomy): Eukaryota > Metazoa > Arthropoda > Malacostraca > Decapoda > Palaemonidae > Macrobrachium > Macrobrachium rosenbergii. The sequence continues at coordinate 73,780,730 of NC_089742.1, read as the reverse complement.
AAGCACAATACGAGCTATATATATATATATATATATATATATATATATATATATATATATATATATATATATATATATATATATATATATATATATATTGCTATCAAAGGAGCATCCAGGAAAAGGCATACGTATATCATATCACACTTTATTATTGCCGACGGCATTTAGCAATGTCACATTGCATCATCAAGGTTAAGCTGAGCTAAAAAAAAGTGAGTATCTTTTTTTAGCTCAGTTTAGCCTTGATGATGTAATGTGACATTGCTAAATAATAATAAACTGTGATATGATATATGTATGCCTTTTCCTAGATGGTCCCCCTTGATTGCAACTAAGAAGCCTACAGCTATATAACCCTTTTACACCGTTTATATAAGGTAAAATTCCACTGCTTTATTAATTCCATTTCGCATGCATGGATATGAGGCTCTTAACGATTTTATTCAATGGTTTATATGAAGCAGATTTTATGAAAGACACCAATAATTAAGTAATTTTAGGTCTGATAAGTATTTTTAGTCTAGATTCCGAGTCCATTTCTAGTAACATGTACAAGAGACAAATTCTTTTCCTCTGGAATCTTATTTCGCCTGAACTGAAGGCTTCAACACTTTTCTCAAAACATATTTTGGAAATTTGTCTTTTTCTCCCTTTTTTGTCCAGTTCCGTTAGAATCATCTGTAAATAAAATTATATATTTTGAAGAAGTAGACGGAAAGGTACCATGTTTCCAGTATTGAAAGATGTATTTTGCAATTGTTGGCCATGAATCTTTTTGGATCAGCGTTATTGTTTATAAAGGGAGTTCAAAACTTTGGACATGATATTGTTAAAAATGTTTTTGAAGGACTAACTAGCCATCTACATGGAAAGGCCAATACGATTAAGTCTGCTCTCAGAAACTAGAACAACCATTTTGAAAGTGATGACACCATTCGGAAGGAAGAATTTCAAATCCAAAAGAATGAGGATTTAGAGAAAGTAGTTAAGGAAAGAGTGGTCTTGTGATGAAGAGCTTCGAAAAGCTCCTGTTGATGCTCGGGAAATGATAAGGAAAATTGAAAGAAAAAATAAGGACCTTTCCTCGAATAACAAATGCCTAAAGAAGAAAAATGAAGAATGGGAAGATGCCATGATTAAGAAAGGAAAGGATATCGAACAACTGAAGGACTTCTTTGCTCACCAAGAAACAGACCTTGAAAAGAACAAAGGAAAATACTCGAACTGGAAGATGAAAAAAATGTGAATGAGGTCCATTTCGCCTATCTCGAGGAAAAGGTGAAGGCTCATGAAGCTGAGAAAAAGAAGGCGAGGAAAGAGCTGGAAGGACGCCCGCGATTCTCACTCCAAGAAGTTCATGTTCCTCGAGCAAGAAATGGCGCTCTTTACAGCTGTCTTGGAAAAGAGGCTCAGATGGATAGTTTAGGTGTCCAGTTGAAGGTCCAGAGGCCGGACGATCGAACTCAGTCGCTCCAACGGGACTTGGCTGAGAAGGAACCGCAAATTGTCTTGTCGAAGGAAAAACTGAACGATGAAAGAATGAAATTTGGGTTCATTCGAGAAGAGGCCCAAGAGATGAAGAACCGCTCTGCTGAATTGGGAGGTGGAAGGAAAAAGTGGAGGAAGCCCAGATGAAGAAGAAACAAATCAGGAGGAACAACACCCCCAAGTTAAGCAGGAATGTGGAGGTTTCTGACAGTCACCTTGTTGACTATGTTGTGTGTCACTCCGGAGGCGCTGCCATCTTCTGGGTCCTTTCGACGGTATCTGCTGGTGGATGGGTGTTGCCCATGGGAGTCCCCCCCAACCTCATTCTCCAGTCAGCCCCTTCGAATGGGCCTGCTTCCCAAGCCTGGCAGGATACCTGCCTTCCTCCAAGGAAGCAGCCTCTGGGTCAGACCCTTCCCCTCAAGGCTGCCCTCAAGACAATTGCAAGCCTTGGGGGCTTTTGGGCCTCATCCTTGGAGTTCTTGGGCCCTCTCCAGCCAAACTTTCCCAGCCTAGCAAGATACCTGCCTTTCTCCAAGGAAGCAGCCTCTGGGTCAGACCCTTCCCTTCAAGGCTGCCATCAAGAGAATGGTGAGCCTTGGGGTTTTGGGCCTCACCCTTGAAGCTCCTGGACCCTCTCCAGGCCCCTTCCCCAGCCTGGCAGGATACCTGCCTTTCTCCAAGGAAGCAGCCTCTGGGTCAGACCCTTCCCTTCAAGGCTGCCATCAAGAGAATGGTGAGCCTTGGGGGTTTTTGGGCCTCACCCTTGAAGCTCCTGGACCCTCTCCAGGCCCGCTTCCCCAGCCTGGCAGGATACCTGCCTTTCTCCAAGGCAGCAGCCTCTGAGTCAGACCCTTCCCTTCAAGGCTGCCCTCAAGAGAATGGTGGGCCTTTGGGGTTTTTGGGCCTCATCCTTGAAGATCTTGGGCCCTCTCCAGGCCCGCTTCCCCAGCCTGGCAGGATACCTGCCTTCCTCCAAGGAAGCAGTCTCTGGGTCGAACCCTTCCCTTCAAGGCTACCCTCAAGAGAATTGCGAGCCTTGGGAATTTTGGGCCTCATCCTTGAAGTCTTTGGGTCCTCTCCAGGCCCGCTTCCCCAGCCTGGCAGGATACCTGCCTTCCTCCAAGGAAGCAGCCTCTGGGTCGGGCCCTTTCCTTCAAAGTTTCCCTCAAAAGACTGGTAAGCCTTGGGGGCTTTTGGGGCCCTTCCTTAAGGGGCTTGGGCCCTCTCCAGGCCTGCTTCCCCAGCCTGGCAGGATACCTGTCTTCCTCCAAGGAAGCAGCCTCTGGGTCGGACCCTTCCCTTCACCATACTCTTTGCTTTCTCTTACCTAGCTTTTCAAATATGACACTTGCTCTCTCTGAAGGATTCCAGATGGTTTGAAGCATCTCAGAGATCGTTCCTGGAGATATTGGAGTTCGGGGCTTGCGTAAATGGCATTTCTCTCTTTCTTTCAGGAGCTGGAGACTGAAGTATTCAAAAATGTCTTCAAGGAAAATCCTGAATGTTATAGTTCATTTTAACATTGTGTTAGCCATTACTCAGAGTTCTTTTTCTGGCACATAAGCAGTTTCTTTACTTTAACGAGTCATCTTCTTTAATCTTATGGTATTCCCTCTTATTGATATATATATAGATATCTCCCAACGACAAGAGAAGACTTCTGGTTATTCCTGAAGACACCTTTACGACTCCAGGATCCTTTGAAGTAGTCTTCAGCTCCTGAGGCATTCCTAGAGAATACACTGGGCATTTCCAAAGGCTTCAGTGCCTGCAGATCATCTTGAAGCCTCTGAAATTCATCTCCAGGGCTGCCCTCAAGGGAATGGTGAGCCTTGGTGACTTTTGGGCCTCATCCTTAAAGTTCTTGGGTCCTCTCCAGGCCTGCTTCCCAGCCTAGCAGGATGCCTGCCTTCCTCTGAGGAAGCAGCCTCTGGGTTGGACCCTTCCCTTTAATGCTGCCCTCAAGAGAATGGTGAGTCTTCAGAGATTTTGGGGCTCATCCTTGACGTTTTTGGGCCCTCTCCAGTCCCTCATCCCCAGCCTAGCAAGATACCTGCCTTCCTCCAAGGAAGCAACTTCTGGGTCAGGCCCTTTCCTTCAAAGCTGCCCTCAAAAGACTGGCGAGCCTTGGGGGTTTTTGGGGCCCATCCTTAAGGGGCTTGGGCCCTCTCCAGGCCTGCTAGCCTGGCAGGATACCTGTCTTCCTCTGAGGAAGCAACCTCTGGTTCAGACCCTTCTCTTCAAGGCTACCATCAAGAGAATGGCGAGCCTTGGGAGTTTTTGGGCCTCATCCTTGAAATTCTTTGGCCCTCTCAAGACCCACTTCCCCAGCCTGCCAGGATACCTGCCTTCCTCCAAGGAAGCAACCTCTGGGTTGGACCCTTCCCTTCAAGGCTGCCCTCAAGAGAATAGTGAGTCTTTGGAGATTTTGGGGCTCATCCTTGAAGTTTTTGGGCCCTTTCCGGGCCCGCTTCCCCAGCCTGGCAGGATACCTGCCTTCCTCTGAGGAAGCAGCCTCTGGGTCGGACCCTTTCCTTCAAAGCTGCCCTCAAAAGACTGGTGAGCATTGGGGCCTTTTGGGGCCCATCCTTGAAATTCCTGGCCCTCTCCAGGCCCACTTCCCCAGCCTGCCAGGATACCCACCTTCCTCTGAGGAAGCAGCCTCTGGGTTAGACCCTTCCCTTCAAGGCTGCCATCAAGAGAATGGTGAGCCTTGGGGGTTTTTGGGCCTCATCCCTGAAATTCTTGGGCCCTCTCCAGACCCAATTCCCCAGCCTGGCAGGATACCCACCTTCCTCTGAGGAAGCAGCCTCTGGGTCAGACCCTTCCCTTCAAGGCTGCCTTCAAGAGAATGGTGAGCCTAGGGAGTTTTTGGGTCTCATCCCTGAAGTTTTTGGACCCTCTTCAGGCCCCTTCCCCAGCCTGGCATGATACCTGCCTTCCTCTAAGGAAGTAGCCTCTGGGTCAGACCTTTCCCTTCAAGGCTGCCCTCAAGAGACTAGTGAGCCTTGGGAGGTTTTGAGCCTCATGCTTGAAGATCTTGAGCCCTCTCCAGGCCTGCTTCCCCAGCCTGGCAGGATACCTGTCTACCCCTGAGGAAGCAGCCTCTGGGTCGGACCCTTCCCTTCATGGCTGCCCTCAAGAGACTGGTGAACCTTGGGGGGTTTTTGGGCCTCATCGTTGAAGTTTTTTGGCCCTCTCCAGGCCTTCTTCCCCAGCCTGGCAGGATACCTGCCTTCCTCCAAGGAAGCAGCCTCTGGGTCGGACCCTTTCCTTCAAAGCTGCCCTCAAGAGATTGGCGAGCCTTGGGGGCCTCTGGGGCCCTTCCTTAAGGGGCTTGGGCCCTCTCCAGGCCCGCTTCCCCAGCCTGGCAGGATACCTGCCTTCCTCCGAGGAAGCAGTCTCTGGGTCAGACCCTTCCCTTCACCATACTCTTTGCTTTCTCTTACCCAGCTTTTCAAATATGACACTTGCTCTCTCTGAAGGCTTCCAGATGATTTGAAGTATCTCAGAGATTGTTCCTGGAGACACTGGAGTTCGGCGCATGCTCAAATGGCATTTCTCTCGTTTTTCCAGGAGCTGGAGACTGAAGGATTCCAAAATGTCTTCAAGGAAAATCCTGAAGGTTGTAGATCATTTTACCATAGCGTTAATCATTACCTAGAGTTCTTTTTCTGACACATAAGCAGTTTCTTTACTAAATTTAATCTTATGTGATTCCGTCTTACTGATATATATAGATATTTCCCGATACGAGAGAAGACTTCTGGGTATTCTTGAAGACATATTCACAACTCCAGGATCCTTTGAAGCAGTGTTCAGCTCCTGAAGCATTCTTGAGAATCCATGGGCATTTCCAAAGGATTCAGTGCCTGGAGTTTGTCTTGAGGCCTCCGGAATTCATCTCCGAGAATGTAGGCTTATTCATCTCCAAAAATGTGGGCCTCCCCCAAAGAAATCTTAAAAGCCTTTCTTCTCCGATTTCTTCCCCATAAAACTCTGTTCTTTAGTATTGTGCAAGAAATCCACAGGCTACAGAGCCTGAAGATGGTCTTGAAGTCTTTGGAAGCCCCAGAAGCCTTCAGAATTCCCAGATTCCCTACTGTTATCCCGGGGATGACAAGAATGATCCGGACAAGATCCACTTGGAACATAGAGGGTATATACCTGGAGTTGCGATCTCTATATCACTACTACGAAGTTTGGTGGTCTTCCACCAGGCTGGCTCTGCAAAGCCTTGCAGCCATCTTTAAAGGTCTGGTAACCCGCAAATTGAATAGAGGCTTAGTGCGATTGTGAATTTTTTGTTATAGTTAATGTTTAATGAGTAAGTTTTTAGTGAAAGTTTAGGGTTTAGTGAGTAAGTGTTAAGTGAGTGTATAAAGTCCCCGCTAAGCAGATCTTCTATGATGACGACCCGTTTCCTATACCGCTCCCATAGTAGCGGGTCAAGAGGGAGCAGCCATGCTGAATCAACCAAACTGATCTATGTAAATTTATACCTGTTACTAACTTATATTGCATATGTTTCTTTTGCACATGTATCAGATTGTTGTTAGCTTGATCATTGTTCATTTTTGTAACTCAAATTATATTTATTCATTGTAATTATTGTCAAGAGTAATTGACCTCAGGTCACCCTGATTCTCATTGTATTCCTCGGCGTGACGTCAGTCTGCCGCTATATAAACTGCCTGTGTCCTAATAAATCAGCAGTAACTTTCCTCCTGCTCATTATTTAGCACCTTAAAAGTGTTTATGAGTAAGTATTTAGTGAATATTTAGTTTAGTGAATGTTTAGTTTAGGGTTTAATGAATGTTTTGTGAATGTTAATGAATGTTTAATGTGTAAGTATTCAGTGAATGTTTATGATTTAGTGAATGTTTAGTGAGTGTTTACGATTTAGTGAATGTTTTGTGAATGTTAGTGTTTAACGAATGTTTAATAAGTATTCAGCGAATGTTTAGTGAGTTTTATGCTGAATCATCCAAAAAATTAGTGAATTTTAGTGTTACTAACGTGTTTAGTGAGTGTTTAATGAGTGATTGGTGAATGTTCATTGACTAGTGTTTAATGAGTGTTTAGGGGTTTAATGGGCATTTAGGGTTTAATGAGTATTTAGTGTTTATTGAGTGTTTAGGGTTAGTGAGTGTTTAGTATATAGTGAGTGCTTATTGAAAATTGTGAGTGTCCTAATATATAGCAATAACTTCCTGAATGTTTATTTATCAGTTAGTGCTTAGTGAGTGTTTAGTGTTTAATGAATGTTTAGGATTAAGTGAATATCTAGTGTTTTATGAGTGTTTAGTGAGCATTTAGTGTATATTGAGTGCTAGTAAGTGTTGAGGATTCAGTGAATGTTTAGTGATTGAGTGTGAATGTTTATAGTTTACAATTTGTGATTGTGTTTAGTGAGTGTTTAATAAGATTTGAGTGAATGTTGGCTGGGTGTCGTCTTTTTTATTGGTCTTGTTACTGAATGAACGTACAGAATCTTAATGAGTGTTTATTGGTGATTGGGAACTGCAAACTAGTTTTTAACAGTGCAAAACAGAGGTTTATTTGGGCATTGTAGGGTTTAACAGACAAACAGATGGCGATGAGTGTTTAGGATTTAAACGTACAGTGATAAAACATATATCATTGAAAGGCCAGAAATTCCAATATGGACATTTGCATGAGATGTCGAGACAGCTTAATGACTACAACGCAGTAGCATAATATATTTAAAATAATGAGATGTTTGGCGTCTTCACAAACAGAAACATCTAGTGTTTTACAGAGTGTTTAGTGACATTTGAGTACATGATTGAATGCAAGTAGTGGTGATTGTACATGAATCAAGACAACAATGTTTAGAGAGAAATAGACAGTGAATATTGTATGGTAAGTTGCGTTGTTCGAGCGATGTCCTGTAACGGACGGGATTTGGGAGAGAGAGCTGGGATGTAGTCTGTCTTGTTTTGGTCCGTACTGACAAAACAACAGAATCTACAGCAAGTGTTGTTGTTGGCTGGTGGGAGTGTATAGTTCTACACACAGTGGCAAAACAGAGATTATATTTCGGAATGGTAGTGTTTAGTGATTGTACAAACTGTTTGGCGATTTTAATGACTGTATGCAAAGAAAGTCCTGTAATAAAAACATATATCATTTATGCTAAAAGTTTAGATCGATGACAGATACATGAGATTGAGACAAGCTTAATAATACAACGGTTTTGTAGCATAATTTTTCATATGAAAATGGCGTCAAATACTAATCATAATAATAGTAGTAAAATAATAATAACAGTTTGATAATAATAATAATAATAATAACAAAGTATAGGACTATGAGCTGGACTGAGACCTTTCAAGTATGGTGATTGAGGTGACACCTCGGACAGATCGCCATTCTAGTGATTGACTCTCAGAGACATAATATTGTATGGTGTTAGTTGCGTTCTCCCCGATGGCTCGAACTCCGGGAGGGCCAATGAGTGGGAATTAGAGGAATTTATTTCTGGTGATACAAATTAACGAGTGCTATAATGTGTGTGTGTGTGTTGAACAATAAGCTGTGAGGTATAGCTAAGTAACCAGTTGTTTCTAGTTATGGCCTGTGAATGGTAGTGTTTAGTGATTTGAAACATTGTTTGAAACAAAGTTTTTAAAACTGTTTGCAAAACAGTTTGAAATTACAGGAAACAAATTTTGCTAAACAGTCTGAAACTGTTTGGAAACAGTTTAGAAACACTTTTTACTTGTACATTTGTTGGACATCCAGAATGGAAAACATTTAGTGTTTCTTTGTGTATATATATGTACACACATCTATAATGTATAATAATATATTGTGTATAAATGTATATATAATTACATATATATAACTTAAAATAATAAATAGTATATGTATATATGTATGTGGACTAGACATATTCAAGCAAGCAAGTCAGCATGACACACCCTTTTCCTAAAAATTCCTCACCCATCTCTTTCTCTTTCTCTTATCCCTCCTGTGTGCATTAAATCTGCCATGTAAAATACAGAGGTTACTGCTCCCAGCAGGCATCCTGACGATAACCGAGGTCCAACAGGAAACATTGTTTGCAATTTGTTTCTGGTTTAGAAACGGTTTCAAATTGTTTCAAACAGTTTCCAAGAAACTGTTTTCAACCAGTTTGCAAACTTTGTTTCAAACAATGTAACCAGTTGGTTCTTTTAGCCACGTAAAATAAATCTAATCCTTCGGGCCAGCCCTATGAGAGCTGTTAATCAGCTCAGTGGTCTGGTTAAACTAAGGTATACTTAACTTATGCGACTCTCCACTTTTTAATTTCATAAGCCCAATCTGCTTTAAGTATCTATTTTCCCCTAAGTGGTTTGCCATCTCTCTCTCTCTCTCTCTACAAGGTTCATCTTTTGTGACTTGGATGGATTATCTGTTTGGTTTATCCCGTTAATCTTTTGCCCTTTCCCTATGAACTTGCTCTCCCTCTATTTTTTCAGTTTTTTCCCCCTAGATCTGCCATTTAGTAACTCAGACCATAAGGGGGGCCACGTGCCCTCCCCCCACAGGTTACGCTACTGGTTTCTAGCAAAGACTACATGTGGTAGAGGTTATAATGCTGAGGAGTCGGAGCCTAGCATAAAATTCTGACGAGACTACTTGGTGAGCAACTTGGGTCTAATTCAAAAAGGCAGTAGAGATCCATTTTTCATTGACCTGGTAAAGGGTGATTTCATTGTAAACCTTAAGTGCTTGAACTGGGCGTAATGTCCTGTCTGCTAAATTGAATTTTCTTATAAGAATGGATTTCCTTTTTATAGGATCCATATTCTTGGCCAGGAATGATGGGCCAGGGGACAATAATAATTGATGGTTAGCTATTTGCATGATGCATCGTCCCCATCTAAGAGAGCCCAGTTCACTAATACTGTATGAGCTCCTGATGCTAATGCAATCGAGATCATCCTTTTATAGCCTGTGCGTTGTGGTTGTATTGGGTCCACTGAACTGAGGGGAATTGATGGTTAGCTATGCTTAGACTTCTATCAGCCCCTTGTCCAGGAACCAAGAAATTGGAATTCTTTCGGGAAAAACTTTTAAAAATGAACTCGTGTTTGTGTAGCCACCACCTGTTGTGCTGTTCCGGAGCCCGAGTCTCTGGTAGACTGTGTATCAGACCCAGAACAGCGGGCAATAATCAGTAAACTGAGTTATCGTTAAGAAATTCTCGAACTGAATTGAACTGAATACTGAATTTAGGCCAAGCACTGGGACCTAGGAGGTCATTAAGAGATGAAACGAAAATTGACAGTAAAGGCCTTGAAAGGCGTAACAAGAGTTAGAACCTCGCAGTTGCACTGTGAATCAATTGTTAGGATTGGGTGGAAAGTATGATGGAAGAAAGAGAATATGAAAGTAGGTAGAGTAAAAGGAACGAAAGGGGTTGCACCTATAATTTTTTTTTATAGGGGCGAAGGCACGCTGCAAAGAACCTTAAGTAATGCCTACAGTGCACCGGATGAGGTGCATTGACGGCGCTATCCCCCTACGGGGAAGGAAGAAATTCCCGACATATACGAACTTCAATTCTGAAATTCTCTCTCGTGTTATCATCTTCCTTGACTCTTAACCTCTGATCTTTTTAAGTTCGGTCAGATAAGTCCACTCTGTAGATAAGCTCCAATACGCTCACTTCTTCTTCTTCACCCGCAATCTGATAATGAAGAAAAAAATAAACAAAAATATTTTTGTCATGCGAGAGAGATATAGGGAAGAGAGAGAGATTGATGGTCTCTGCTCAGTTGGATACTTAATTTTACATCCATATTCCATCCTCAATAGAGTTTTCTGACAAATTCGGTCTAGATTAATCCAACTCCGTGCAGCAACATTACCCTTCATCCTGATCTTCATAGGTAATTTTTTTTTTTTGTATTATTTTATAGCTTGAGTTACCAATACACGATATGATATTGTAACCTACATTTTTAGAAGAGCTCTTTATTCTCGTTATTTTGAACCCTATAAACACTATTCGTAAATGATAAATAAAAAAATAATCAAATTACAACTTATAAGGTAAGACAATACGACACCCCCCTCCATAGCTAATACGGCAAAATTGTAACCAATAAACACCCCCAGGTTACGTTAGGTTGGTATTTTTAGGTTCTTGTAGTGGCCTATCATTTCCTACCCATTTTTGCATGAAAAACCCTAAATGGGTTTTCATGCAAAAATGGCTGGCTGGAGTCTTATTGGCAACTTATCAAATTTTACCACTTTTTTTAAGTTCAAATTTTTGTCAAGAAGACAAATGTTTGGAAGCAGAATCATGCCTTTTGTCACCTATGTCTCCGGAGACCGGGGCTAGGCCTATGGACCACTCTGGCACTTTCATTTTCCCATGTACTCCCCAGGCCCAGGTAGGCCTAATATTCGAGTAAATGGGGATTCAGGCCATACTGGTTGTTTCTGGATGTGTGCAAAAGACTGCAGGGACAGTAGGTTCTCTGTGGTTCCACAGTCGAAATTTGGGCATAACCCTGGATGTAGCCTAGGCGCACGAAGCTAGGCTAATATAACCAGTCTATTTAGTACGCTATCTTGGTAGGCTAATTGTATAATGAACATTTCTCATGTGAACAATGAATGTCCTTTCTGCTCACTGTATAATTTGCAGTAACATCATTGTTGGTCCAAAAACTCTTCCCTGCCCCTAAATATAAGTTGAAGGCCTGGGGGACACAGTGGAGCAGAGGGATTGGTGGGTGAGGAAACTAAACACCAGTGAAATGGCAACAGCACAAAATAGCATAATCATTTCTGAAAATATTTAGTTCTTGTGTGTAGTTAGGCTATCAACAACGAACTAAATGAAAACATCTGAAATTATGACAATGACAGTATCAGGAGTAGCCTAGAGTAGCCTGTCTGGGATACCCTAATCTAACCTAAGGCACCTGGGCCTCCTGGGGGGCTGGGGAACGTCCAACTTCACGTGACCCAGGTTATTAGGCTCTCAGTGGCAACTTGTCCCCCCCCCTAAACTAACTCAAGTTTTTTATATTGGTCATTTTTTGGTTGTGTATTTTATTGAAAAAGTGAGTGAAGGAGGCCAGCTCATCATCATTCATTCAACCTACCCAGTGGTCTTCACTAGTAACACTTTAGTTTGGTTTTTGGTTTAAGAGTATTTACAAATTGATCTTAGTATTAGCCTAGTCAGTTCTTCAGCCCTTTTGTGACTTACAGCTGAGTTTTTGTATTTAGTCAAGGTAATTTCATTTGAATGGGATTGCAGTTTATATAAAGTACCTGCAAACTAAATAATTTGATAAAACTTAGTTGTTCCTACACAAACACAACCTTTGGTCTGTACATAGGGATATTGCTTGCAAACGTGAGCCGGAATGGCTGTTGACTTTCAAACAAGGTAGTTAGTTGTCAGCAGTAGGGGGAAGCCCTGCCCACTCGTCGGTCTGCACTCCACTTTGCTTTTGACCACCGTCATGTCAAGACAATTGCTATGCGATCTGCCTGACTGCCATTTGACTTTTTTCTGTTGTTTGTTGTTGTGTATATGAGCAAGGATTTGTTTACCTTATATATTAATAAAAGGATTTTGACAAAAAGGAAAATCTATTTCGAAGAGGCCCGTGTCACCCGTGAAATAGTCCATTCAAAGTACTTATTTCTAGGTAATTCCATATGTTAGATACCAGAGAAAGCTACCGAAATGCTGGAGTTATTACTCTCAGAGCGGTAGCTCCACTAGATGGAGTCGTGTATGCAAAAAGGTGAACTACAAAACACGGAACCTTATCCCCAGAGATTCCTCAATGTCAAAAGTCCCAACGAGGTGCCGACATAAAGCCCATGCACTACTCATGGACTGTATACAAGGCAATACTAGTCGTGATTCCATGTTAGCAAACCCACCTCACTAGAATGGTTTATCAAGGGAGGGAGAGAATGAAAAACAGGGGAATACGGAATGGAGATGGCCCTCTCTCCAGAAATAGATTTTTCCTGTCAAAATCCTTTTCTGATCGGGTCCCAGGTCACCTGTGCGAAATAGTAACAGAGAAATAAACATCATTCTATGCTATTAAAGACTTAAATAGAAACGTGGAAAACTAGGAGAATTCTTACCCCGAACATAAGTAAGGTCCTCTAAGTTCATGTAATGAAAATAATGTAAGTGGTCAACGCCTAAGATCATATTAGAACAGCACCTGAATAGGCTTGGTATTAAGAAAATACTTCCTGCCTAATAGTGACCCACGACAGTGCCCCCTTTTTTTAAAGGAGAGGACATGACAAAATTGCGAGGTCCTGGTCTAAAAAAAGCCTGCAAGAAGAAAACTGACACAGAAACAGACCTGTAAAAGGGGAGTACTTTCCCTGCTGCGACCAACTAAATGAGGACCTTCAATTGTAGATAGAAAGCTAGGGTGAGGAATTCAATAACACTACTCCCCTGATGAGGGGAAACCAAACTGGATTGGTTCCACCAGACAAACCAAACTGATTGGTTCCGCTGTGACAGGGCAGACAGTACAGGAAAACTAGCAACACTAGAAGCTAAGCTGATTAAAAATTTTTGGGACTTCCTTAACAAGGAAAGATAAGAACAAGATGATTGTTGAAGCGTCAAGCTAACTCCGATACATTACTCAAAAGACCAGGAAACCGAATGTGGACGGAGTACTGAAAACTTAGACTAACACAGACCTTAGATGAAAGTTATGGCCTGTGAGTCTGGTTCCAACAAAACATTTGTTCGAGGTCAATGTGGCCGTGATCAGTACTGTAGCTTCGAAAACTATGTGAAGAGTGTTAGTTACTTAACTGCAGAACCATACTGCAGTAGAGTAGGATCCCTAACTGATTTCAGGAAAACAGAAATAACAGGACCAATATCAGCTTCCTTCCTAAACTGTAAGATTCACAAAGACCACAAAAGCCAGGACATCAGAGTTTGAGGGCTGACGCAGGCCTGAGTTTACACCAGACGGACAGCTGATAGTTTGTGGCCGAATTGGCTGCAACCGACCTACTTCCAGGCCCAGGAAAAGGTCACAAGACTACCTGAAATCGACGCCCCGCCTAAGGATCATTCCACACCAGGGGAGGCCCCTGATAGGAAAAAGCAGGACCTTGACCCCTACGAAGCGCTGGCAGACAGAAGCACTCCATGCCTGTTGTTGCGGAGAAGAATGAACCATAACCTGAACGGCTAATTCCGAGTCCAAAACCACTTGTTTACGCGCAGCGCACTATTGCTGTTTTGTTCAGAATCAGCCTAAAGGAAACCTCTCTGGGGAAGAAGTTTCCAAGAATGAAGACTGTCACCGCTCCAAAGCGTTAGATATGGAACTGCCGAACGGTGACCGACTAAGTACCATAAAATTTCATTGGGCCAAAAATATCCACCTCACCCGCCCAGAGAGGTGACGGTGTGGAATACCGAGGCCGAGGGGAAAAGCTGAGGAACTGACTTTCGCAAGTTACTTTGACAGTTGTGCGAGGCCGGAGGCCACTATTCAAGCAGGAGGAATCAAGGACACGCCCCTGACTCCACCATACCCCGGTCATAACCCAGCTTTGACTTCAGAAGGAGAACTCGGTCACTAAAGCAAACTGAGAAAACCTGCAGGACCTTTTCTTGGGCACGGAGAGGTATGCTTGAGGATGATGAAATGATAAGATGCTCCTTTGTTATCTCTTTTTGCCACTTCCACTGATTCATAATCACGAAGGTTACCCTCCCTGAATCAGGTGATTCCTTCCTGGTTATTTAGAAGTCCAAAGACTAGAAACCGATTATAATGACCGGCGCCAGGCAATCTTCGACGCTGGATGTCCAAATGAGCCAGGCACTAGATATGCAGCTAGCATAGCCTCCTAATACCGGAGCTGTTGAACTACGGTATTGTTCAAACTGGCAAAGACTCTGGAGCCACATTGAGGAGGGCATGAACCCGAAGGGGTACGCCTGCTCCCCGAGTCTGAATCCCAAGAAGGGATAGGACCTTTCTGCAACCAAGAAGCGAAAGGAAGCATCGGAAAGGTCTAGAGGTGGTTACGGCCCACGGGGCGCAGTAGATCCAACCCACAAGACTGTAAGCAACCGAGACTTGCCGCAAGAATAAGGAAAACAAACGACACGCCCGAAAATTTTTCCAGTGGGAAGGGAACTTCCTTGGCAGACGAAAAAGCCTGACAGGCCATTCGCAAGACCCCAGAACTCTGGCCGGAGGTTGACTGAATTCCGATTGGGAACAACAGTCCAGCTCCCCGGCCCTGATAATTATACTTCTGGGCTCAGAACCGAAGTTCAGTGGCTCCCGAAATGGTACAGCCTCCCCACCCATATGAGAAATACTACAGGGAGGAGGTTTTGATTACCCCCGTGAGCGGAACGCTTCCAAATTCTCGAGGAGAGGATGCATCCTCGTTCTATGATAAATCTCGAGGTCAGAGCCCTCTTTGGCCAAATAAGTCTAGTGAAAATTTTTCCTTAGGTTTTTGTATGAAGCAAAGAAAACTCATGGCACGTGGGGGAGGCAGGACACACGGGGCGTTGATAAGGGGCTGATGTGTTGGCTGAACCCGCACACATCGAGGTGGAGGCTGGAGTGAGCGACGGCTGTTCAGGGCAGAGACCTGAAGCGCCCGCACACCGCCTGAGCAGGGGGCTCTGAATCATACGAACTTCTTGCCGACTTGGGACAGGTCCCGCAAGATCAGACCGCTTGCTCAAGAGGGTAGACACCATGAGAACGGAGGTTCTTGGGTAATAATAGTAGCCCAAGACGGCCAGAACAACGCCTCACCTGGGGAAAAGATTAATCTTCTCCAGGTGAAACTGTTCATAAGATTCTTCAGCTCAAGGCGAACGGCAAGCCTGACTTACACCCTGTTTCAGCTTCCGAAAATTGACTGAAGCTTAGGAGCTGTACGCTGAATAAATTAGAAGCATAGCTCAAGTTGAAGATTCAATGTGAATGTATCTGTGATATCTGTCTCCTTGAAATGCTTCAGCGATACATTTTCAAAACAAGCCTATGGATAAGAGGGCTACATTCGAGCACAAGGGGTAAGAAACAGGGCCTCAACGAGAGCACGTAAGACCCTGCAGCTACGCGTGGAACTTGGAATCTCACTGCCACCAAGTAGAGTCCTCAGGAGACGATGTGTTCAGCCCCCAGCTGAGGGCTCACTTATGGATCCTGCCAGACAGATGCCATGCTCGTTCTGACAGTCTGGTAAAACCTCGGATAAGAGGATACCAGACCGAAGGGAAGAAAATGCCCTTCCACTAACCTCCGCAGGTGCCCACACCCCGACAGAGGGTGCCTTCATGCTGGGAAGACAAAGGGAAGGCACCAAGATTCCCAGACTGAGGGGAAAGAGGTGAGATGTCTCGAACGGAGCAGGACTTAACAGGTGATCCATTGACAATGAGTCTTGAGATTGACCTGGAGATTTAAGCTCCTGGAAAGGGAAGGCATGGACCATGACGTGAGGATAGTGCTTAGTTTAATAGGTTGACAATGACCTCATAACGAAGCCCTCTTTTTATAAGGAGACCCGTGAAAGAGTTTTCCAACAAAGGAAGGAGGGGTAACCGCTCTTGTTTTGCTTGGGTCCGTGTCCTTTTTCCAGAAGACGAGGCCAAATCAGTAGATGGCACCGATTAGAGAGATCCGAGACGCTCTTGAGGGGGCCTCGAGCGGGTCTGCCTGGTTTAAAAAAGCGGGTGGTCTTTTTTTTTTTTTTTTTTTTTTTTTTTTATACTTATTTCACCTAGGGACGGTAGACCAGAACCGTTTAAAAGGGATGAGAAGGTAACGGTATCCCCTAAAGGAAAAGTTTGCCTCTACCTAATTCGAAGCAGCGGAAAGGTTTGTCTCAATTATTCTCGCACTGCTTTATCGCTCCGACGATGTTCACAGGTCCGAGAATCGACAGAAGGTCGCAACGCTTTCAGAAAACTCTCCAAACAATTAACTTGAAGCGAAGAGTTACGAGATTGCGTCGCCTCCAGGAGGGGGAAAAATTAGGACCCCAGACAATCGAGGAACAACTATCAATAAGTTATATAAGACGGAGTTTGGCGAAGGAAAACCGATAGGTGTATATGAAACCTACCACTTACCGAGAATCTCGCTCGAAACGGAGTTTTTCATGGAGGAAATCGATAGGCGATATGAAACCTACCGACCATCGCAGAATCTCGCCCGGAGAGAGCCCAAACACCTAAAGATTAACTATTAATAAGCCACAAGAGGCGGAGAACCGGACAGGTTTTGGTATGAAACCTACCGACCAATGCTAACTCACCGAGACGGAGTTCAAAGAGCGACTATTAATAAGCCACATGAGGTGGGAGCTTGACGGAGGTAAAACTAACAGGTGTATATAAAACCACGGATTATCAGGTAGCTTGCTCAGAGAGCATAAAGGCATAACGCCACCTGCCGGGTGCCAAACGACAATAATAAGCCGAGGCGGGCGTTACGCGATAACCGACTGGTGTAATACAAACCTACGGATTCATCGTCAGCCTGCTCGGAGCATAGCGCATTTCTAACAACCTTCCGAGTCAAGAATAAGTCACATGAGGCGTAGTTTGGCGGAGACTTAAAACCGGACAGGTATATATAAAACCTGATTGAATTATCAAGAAGCTCGCTCGAGGAGAGCATAGCATACTTCATAAATCCCCCGTGCCAAACTATAAATCCAAAACAGACTGGCGACCGGAATGGGAGCTATAGACTGGTGGACCGCTGGTTTGTTGTGGTGATAGCGGAGCATTCCTGCACTTGACAAAACCAGCCGAAAACGTATGAGAAAAGGGCATGCTGGAACGGATGCCGGAGCAGAGTACCGTAGCAGCTATAGCCTAGTCAGACCAGGAAAACCCCCGGAGAAAACCGGAGAGAAAACCGGGCTAACAGGACAAAACTACAGACATAAAAACAGAGTCAACGGAACATTCGGCGATTATGTTCGGAACAAAATGTGGAAGGTTATGAACTGCTCGGAAGTGGGCGCGACTCGAGCCAGAGAGAAACTCCCGGAGGAGGATATCCTGAACGGCGATAGCGTGGGGGGAATAAACGCCGACCGCTAAACACCAAAACCGCCGTAGTGTGCAAAGGCGAGAGCGCCTAACAAGATAACTAAACACCGAACAGGTAGTAGCAAAAGGAGGGGGAACGCTAAAGTAAATAAAGCAGAAGACAGTTAGGTGGAGAACGCTAACTGGCTCTCGTATGAGATCCCAACAGAGGTGCGAACACGAGGAAGCACCTACGAAGGGAAATAGTCGACGCAAAAGGAAGGGGGAAGGATAGGCCAGGAGGTTGATAACCCAAAGCAGCGACCAGGGTGTGGACAGTGTTCCCGGGCGCCCCAGAGATGCCTCATAGATCCCCTCGCTATGTAAGCTGTGTTGCACGACAAGAGCGAGAGAAAAAGAGAGGAAGGGCAAAAACCTCTACGGCCAGGAGAGCAAAGAAAGATAAAAGCGAGTGTGGAATAGGGAGGGGGAGAGCACTTGGTCACCTCCCAGGTCCAGGTGGAGCGCCAACTCAGACACACCGAAGGACAATCATCAATGAGAGGGAGGGATTTAGGCTACGACATGTGATTAATATGACACTGCTCCCAGCCTGAAAGTTAACAAATCCTTTGAAACAAACCAAGGGGAGAGAGAGCAAAGGATAAAAGGGAGAGAAGGGGACTTCAAAACCACAAAATAACATATATATAGTCGGTAAAAAGAAATGTGAACAGGAGTGGGGGAGAGACTCCTGGTCACCATTGGTAAGCAACTCAAAAGAAGGATTGAACTAAGATAGGCTACGAGGTAAACCCTGCTATTCCAGCTAACTTATTAGGAACATTAGCCTAAGTGGAAAAGCCTAAACAGGGAGAGGGTGGATCGCAGGGGCAATATATCCAAGTCAAAACCAAACAAAGGGAAAGCACCAGACATAAACAATACATGTATTGCAGAACGAGATCACCGAGACATGAAACTCATACGCACAGATCGAGATCGCCCCTCTCTAACTTAATTTTTCCCTAAGGGAAAAAAGGCAGTTACAGCCAACCCCTAGGCTAACTCTAACTGAGGTGTGATGTAAAGGAAGGAAGCCTAGGAGAGGGGTAAAGGCTAACCAATAACTCAAAAATCATAATAAAAACAAAATTGTCTATAAGGTACATGTAGGAGGATAGGCAGGCCCAACAACATGGACGGAAGGGACATGGCCGACTTCCAGTTAAAAGAGTATCCCAAAATTAACAAAATTCAAAAGCATCCAAGCACAAGGTCAAAAAATTAAATAACAATGAAAATCATGTTCCTACACTTAGAGAAGAGTCTAAAACAAGACAAATAAAAGCCAAAATAGTTAGCTTAATAGGCCCGGTGGGGAACCACGAGCCTAAAACAACAAGACAGCACTTGACCAGGAAGGGAACACAAATTCACAAAATAAACAAAATCATGAAACAAAGTAAAACCATACCAGTACTAATGAAAATAAGATCCCAAAGGCTAAGAGAAGTGAGTGACAAAAATAAAGCATAATAAGGCCATGATACGTTTAATGGGCTCGGAGGGGGAAGCTCGTATCTAAACGCCAACAACATTTCTCGTAATGAAGCCACGATAAAAAGCTTAACGGGCCCGGAGGGGGCTCGTGAGCTCAAACGCCTAAACATCACCCCGTACGAAGCCATGATAAAGGCGAATGGGCCCGAGTGGGTAGCTCGTAGCCTAAACGCTAAACATCACTTCCGTAATAAAAATCACTCTCGTAATGAAGCCATGATACAAAGCTTAATGGGTTCGCAGGGTAGCTCAGAGCTCAAACGCTTAAACAGCACTTCTCGTAGTAAATGGGTACAGAACAAACAAAATTAATCAAACCCACTAAAGCTAGATCATTACTGGTAAACATCCTGAAATAAAAAACGATACAAATAAAACAAAATTGCCGATCCAAGACCAAGAGAGGTCAAGAGATGACGGAGAGGAGATCGAGACGGCGTTATAAATTCTTTAATTATTAAACTAAAGGAAATAAGAAGCCTCAATCGCCTAAAAACAATGGGTAAAACACTGGTACTCAAGTAATTGAAGAAGAACTCATGCAGGATGCCATAAAATCCAAATAGAGCACAAAATAAGGATCACAACGCAATTACGCAGAAACTTAAAAACGCGGCAAATGGAATGCGCTAGTGTTGCTCTTGTATACAGTCCATGAGTAGTGCATGGGCTTGTATCGGCATCTCGCTGGGACTTTTGACATTGGGAATCTCTATAGGATAAGGTTCCAGGTTTTTGTAGTTCACCCTTTTCCATACACGACTCATCTATGGAGCTCGCTTCTGGGGGTGGTAACTCCAGCATTTCATTTAGCTTTCTGGTATCTAGCAACGAATTACTTGTGAAATAAGTGCTGAATGGACTATTTCAATCGGTGACACGGGACTGATCCAGAAATGCAAACTCATTTACATCAGCCTAAGGAGAGGAGAGACTACATTATGAGGTGCTGCCCAAGAATTAAGAAACCCTGTAATCGGCTTCTCTTGTCAGTGGAAATTGATCCTCATACTCTGTGCACATTGTGCAGAAAGGATGTAGTGAGCATCGTGTCTGGCCTTCCAAACAGTGGGTGCAGTTTGACTGGAAAAAGAAGAGAGAAAAGAAAGTTTCCCTTGTCATCGGAGTGCAGTACAGTACTGTACTCCACCTGTGACACCGAGGATTCTCTCTGAATCCTTCCTGCCCCTGGCCAAGCTTCCTCCTGCTGTTGCTACTCCTAAGGGAGCAGTTTCCCCTTTGCTGTCTCCTACTGCTTTGTCAGTAGAGAGTCGGCAGGGGGGAGCCAGTTGACTGGTGCAACTCCTCTGTGGCGGTCTCCATTCGCTTTGAGGGGGAGTTATCCCCCTCAAGGTGAAGGGAGAGTGCATCCCTTAACCCGAATTTTGTTTCAGGTGTTGTGGAGCCCAAAGGGCTTAGGGGATTACAGGCAGTCCTCGGTTAACAGCAGGGGTTCTGTTCCTGGTCAATCGCTGCGAACCGAAAATCGCTGATAACTGAAAATTGCCGATAATTATGGTAATAAATGGGGTTTACGACATAAGTGCCAATAAATATTATTAGCTTATCGGTGCCGTTAACCGCTTACTGACGCTGATAAACAGCTTACCAATGCCAAAAATGTAGTTAATGACATCATTAGTCAAGTGCTGTAAAACTGGATCGCCATTAACCAATGCCGTCGATAAGTGAGGACTGCCTGTGTGGCCTTCCCTAGGCCTCCTGGGGAGCCGAGTGTGGGGCCATTGATATCGCATTTGAGGGCCTCCAAGGCCTCTGTAACTGCTGCTACCATGACCGTGACTACGTTTATGGTCATGATGTCTACTGGTTTGAGAGCCACCACTACGGCGGTGGTTCCTTCAGTCATGCCTCCAGTAGAGTGCCCTCAAGTGATTCCCTCGACATCGTCTACACTTGGTGATGTCCTTCTCTACACCCTGTTGTCCAAGGCCTGCCACGATCGCAAGAAGTCGAAGATGAGGAATTGGAAGACATCGTCGTCTTCGTCTAAGTCTTCGTCATGTGCTTCCACCTCCTCCCCTTATTCTTCAGAAGCTAGCAAGCAGAGGAAGAAGAAGGCTGCCTCTCCCAGCCATAAGAAGTCCCTTAGGGCTTCTGATGGTCGGCCTTCTTCCATGGAAAAGGCTATGGCCTCTCTTGTTTGCGGTACTACCAATACTGCAACTCCCGATCTGTCCAGTGGCATGGGTGCAACCGCTGCCTGGGGTTCCACGTACCCCTGGTGCACTGGTACCAGTCATGGGAATGCATCTTCCCGGGCTGGTAAGGGTCCCTGGTCTACAGACCTGGGCTCGGCCCAGCGAGAGAGAGAGTTCAGTGTGTTCACATGCTAACTCACCCCAGCCTCGAAGTTTTCTGGTGACCCCAAAAGGAACCCAAAGCCTTGACGGGGTCTTAGACCAGGTGAACTCTCTTGTGTCTGGGCAAGACAGTTTGCTGAGGTCTAGCTGCTCATGCAGGACACTTCCTCATCCTATCACTTGCTGAAGGAGATACTAAATGACCTTGGAGAAGCCCTTGCCAACTGAACAGGTTGACCCAGACCTGGTTTGCCTGTCCCTGGGTCTGTCACTTGACTGCCTCCGTGCAGTGGGAGTTTCCCTTTTGCAACAGGAGGCAGCGGCACTGGGATCGACTGCCATGGCAGCATTCCAGATGACCTTGAAAGATCTTTGGTCCCTTGCAGTGACCAAGATTGCTTCTTCCTCTTCGGGTTCTCATAATGCTGAGGAGGAAGCCAAATTCAGGAGGCTGATGCTTTCTGGAGATAGAGCCATCTCCTACCTAGCCCACCAGACAACTAACCTGCGGGCAAACCTGGTGCCCAAGAGGAGAGACACTGTTTTGACTCAGGTCACCAGGTTTGTCAGTTCCAAGCCAGCATTGGCATTTAGGAACAGACCTGTACTGGGAAGTAGATGCCATGATGGATAAGCTACAGTCTGAGAATAATGACCTGCTTGTTTACCAGGCAGTGGTCAAGACCTCCGGGTCTTCGCGTGTCACTGCACCCCAACCTTCGCCAGGCTGGCCCTTCCTCTTTGGGCCCTAGGAAGTCCCAGGTTTCCAGGGGCCCCTGCAGGAATACCCAGTCTTCTTCTGTTTCTGCTAGGAAGGGTGCACAACAGCGCCCCTTTCAGTCCCCTGTTCAGCCTGGGAAATGGGGCAAGGGTAAGAAGAAGGGAGGAGGATGCTAAGGGGGTGTTCCTCCCCCGCTTGCTGCCATTGGTGGGGGGGGATTGCTTATCGAGCCTTTGGGCAACATGGCAGCGATACAGAGTGGAACCCTGGGTAATGGATGTCCTACAGGTAGGATATCTAGTACCCTTTTAGTTCCCACTACCCCTCACCAACAACTTGGTCCGCTTCCAGACATACATTCTTGGCTCGCTGAAGGATCTCGCCCTGTGGGAAGAAGTGAAGGCGATGCTGAAGAGAAGTGCTGTAGAAATTGTGACAGACTGGTCTCTGGGGTTTTACAGCTGCTTTTTTCTCATAGAGAAGATGACGGGTGGTTGGAAACCGGTCATAGATCTTTCTCCTGTGAACTGATTTGTTCGCCAGACTTGGTTCAAGATGAAAACAGTACGTTCAGTACTTGATGCCATCAGGGAGTTAGACTTCTTGATTTCAGTGGACCTGAAGGATGCATATTTTCAAATACTGTAGGCAGTCTCCGGGTTATGGCAGAGGTTCCATTCCAGTGATGTGCCATAAGTAGGAAATCACTGTAACTCGGAACATCGTAAGAAAAATTTATAAAAATGAGAGAGAGAAACCGGTTTTTAAGCTTTGCCCTGGTAATAAACTGGTTTTCTCCTCTCCTTATAGGAAGGACCTCCTCATAGTGAACCTTCCTGGTGGCTCCAGCTCCCTAAACCAGTTTTCTCACCCTGTTATAGCACCGGCGAGTCATGGCGCCGTAATCCTAGTTACAGCGCCATAACTTCGGAACATCGACCACAAACCAGAACTGATTTTTCGTTGAAAACATTTGAAAAAGCACCGTAAGTTCAGAACTCTGTAAGTCGGAGCTGCTGTAACCAGGGAACTGACTGTACCCATCTACCAGTCTTCTCGCAAGTACCTCTACTTTATCCTTGGGGGGACGGTGTTCCAGTTCAGGGCACTTTGTTTCGGGTTCTCAACCGCTCCCCAGGTGTTCACCCGAGTGTTCACCCTTGTATCAGCTTGGGCCCATCCATCCATGTGGAATACTGTGGTTCTCCTAAACATTAATCATGTGAGGTTGCAACAAGCCAAACTCGGGCAGAGTTTCTTGTCAGCCCTGCTGTCACAAGAAATGAAATGCAAATTTATGAGAATTTGCATTTTTCATAAACCTCCCTTTAACCAACCCTGCATTTGGCCCTGTTGTTGATGGAAAACTAACAGCTAGTTGAGTTGGTCTTACTGCCCTGCCATTAGTTAACTACTTTGTTACTAAACTTCTTGACCAGACTAGCTTTTACCAAAGATATTCGATATAAAAGACTTCTGGTTTGTACATCAATGGAAAAGGCAAATTATCCTAAATCTGCGATATCTTGGCTACCCATAATCTTCACAACCTTTGACCTTTCTGACAAGTTAGCAGTCTTTTGCATGATACCTTATTAGACATCGTAATCATCATAACTCCAGGATTTTTAGACAATTGACTCAAGTGCTTCATAGATTCCAAACACTATCATATCAATTTCTGATGAGTAGCAAAATTCCTTTTGCATAAATAGCTACCCAGGCAGTAAAATTGTGGGTTTGGTTTAAAAAAAAAAAAATTTAAATAGGACTGGTTTTTTCAGTATAAACTCATCACTACTATTAACTATATCCAACGTTTGACCCCACATTTCTTGTGGTAAGGTCAGATGACTAGTGGAATGTAACTCTTTCTGCCAGTAAGGCCATTTAGGAGACATGGTGTACAGACACCCAGAAAAGAACCTTCATCTAAAGCATCTGGAAGTGAGTCGAGACACACCTAGGCTACTGGAAAGTGATGGATATGTGCCAACAAAATTATTTTTCTTTTTCAAAAAATATGTTTTGCATATGAAATAAAAAGCACTGTAAATCCCTACATAAAAAAAAGCTGATGTACATAATATATCAAGTCATTTCATTTAATTATTTTCATCTTATAACTTATTGTCAGTGGGTTCTGACCCTATGTAAAGGACTATTTTAGGTCTTTCTTTGCATTGCAAGGGCTCTCTCAATGTGTCAGTTTTAAATTGCTTACAACTTGAAATACTAAAGTAATGGTTTTAGGAAGACAGTGACTTTCAGTTTATGAAACATGTTTCCAAAATTTAGTTTTGAAAAAAAGTGTACCATAGGTGAACTTTTTCCATGATCATGTTTGTTTCTCTTATAAGTATCTGGTGTTTTTTTTTTTTAGGTTTTTTATAAGGATGTCGGGAAAGTTTTGGAGAGAGGCTGCTAGCCTCATCATGATTGGTCATAATGGAGTAACCAATAAGGTTAGTACTTTTTATATTTGTTTGTAGGTAATTGTTTCTACTGTCCAGTTTTATAGGTAACAGATTATAGTTATAATAAAAGCCTTGCTGTGATTATTTGTAAAAGTAAACATCCTTTCCAGAAAGGCTTTCATTCCTTTTAGATTCCTGACACCTTGACTTGGGTAAGTGTCAAGGAGGACAGCAGCCTTGACTGCATCACCTGATATCCTCCTTATATTTATTCTGCAGTAATCTATACTTTCTGATACCATTGGATCGAAAAATTGTTATAATCTGCTGGTTGAAGCTCCATAAAAATGTCATTTTTGGCTCCCTGGATTTAAAGAAGTTAGGTGGTTGGCATCCTTCTGGATAAAATGATGTGTGTTTTCTATAAGGTAGTATGATGGCCACCAGTTTGGACATGAGGGGCTAGAGCTACTGTATTGTTGTAGCTTTGTTCATGCATTGTTGATATTATTGTGGGAATTGATTTAGCCCCTAATATAATGCAAAGGAATCATGAACAACGACAAAGACTATATCATGTGTAGTGTCATGTTCACTGTCTAGGTGGAAAAAAATATGGTACTGTGCAATGAAATATGGGTACCTGTAATAGAAATGATGGTGTTTTAAAACCAACCCCTGTACATATATTTAACCTCATTAGCCATTGATGCTGTAGGAACCAAAGATTGGCAGATTGGGCTATTGAAAGTGAAAACATTTAAGAAGTAGAAGACTTATCATATTAAAGTCAATTGCATACCTCATAAGGGTTAGAATCACACAGTTTTTATGAAGTTTTCATGAAAATTACTGAACAAATTTGATTACAAAAATTGTATTGCTATTGTAAAAGTAAAATACTGTACATAATAAAAAAAAAAAAGAGGTATCCCATGTTTGCATCTAATGAAAATTGGGAATTTCAGCTTGCTGTTAATTATCATAGATAAAGTCAGATACTCTGCATTACTTAAAGATTTGTACTTTCATGTTTTCAAGTATTGCATGTTTTGTCTGACAGATGTATGGACATGCTATTAGAGTACAGTACATCTTTTTGGTGGAGAACAAGTGAGTCAGAGGTATGTGTCAACTGAGTGGGATTAAATAGTTTAACTAGAATACTGAGTCACAACGTGATTCATGGAATTTTCTCTTGAATGAGATGAAGATCTGGACAAGGTAAAGATAGGGAGTTGGACAGCAACTCGGAAGTCTAAGTTTGAAAGAGAACAAATGAAATACTGTAGATGAAAAGTAGAAGCTAGTTTTGAGGAAGCGTATTAAAAAGAGATTAGCTATTTCAATCCACAAATTTTAATGTGTGCTGTTATATCAATATTTTAGTGTACTCTGTTTACCAAACATCACTTTGTTGAGGGGTCTGCCTTTTGCAACACTGTTCAAAGTACTAATGGTTTTTTTGCAGTCTTTTTAGCCCCTAGCTACACTGCTGTATGCTGTTTACTTTTTCTGTTTCCTTTGGTGTCTAGTTGTTGAACTTGAGATTACCTTGCACCAAATTTTACACTTCATTTATGAAGAAAACTCCTTAAGACAAGAATTAAGAGTCATGAAGTATGATACATAAACCCCAGACAGCATACAGTAAATGCTCAGAGAAAGAGGACTTCAGTTGAAAAATTTCACTGGGGTCTTTGTTCTACAATCTCCCCAGCTTATGATGAGTTAAGTTCTAACCAATAAACATACTAAACTGGGAAGTTACTTTTGCTGTCATAGAATCAGTTTATTAAACAACTGCATACTGGTACTAGTATACAGCATGTACGGTATTTTCTTGTTTGTAGGCAGAAGGTTCACATGTAACAGGTCACCTCTGAATGATACCAATATATCAGTAGCCTCTACTAATCTGGAAGTGTACAAGAAAGTCGACCATGGTTTGGGTTGTGTTCATACTGCTCATAAGTCAACTGCACTCCTGGTTCAGCGATTGGTACCACCAGGTCTGATTGTTTGTGTCCATGGCCCTGAGAGTGCTCACCAGGACAGAATGTTGTGTCAGTCACTTATCAGGGAGAGAGTCCAACTCATGCTTTCAGGAATCTTTTATGACTTGAGGGTCCTTTTCCCTTGGAACCCTGTTTAGGGAGAGTTGCAAACTCACTTTCAAGAGATTATTGGACTCATTTGTGATTATGGGGGAAGGCAACCACAGCAACTTTGTTGAACCAGTCTTGTTGACAGAGCATATTCTAGGGTGCATTCTAAAAGAGAGGCCATCATTCCAACGACTGTGGTAGCTGCTTACTTTTTGTGTCTTGGTTCAGGTTTACATGTTCCTCGTTGTCCAGCAAATCAACCAAGCTTTTCCCCTTCCTTTGACATGCCAGAGGAAGTTCTATTTGCGAGAGGATGCAGAGACTGCTCCTCTGCAGGTTGACTCCTTAGTCTCCAGACTGACTAACTACCTTTCAGGCATCATCATAGCTTGGCTTGACCTTTGGTTGAACACACTAGCTGACTGTCATTACTGGAGTCTCATCTGCAGTTTTGAAGTTGTTGGTGTTGGAATAAAGGCATTTGTTGTAAGATGTGACTGTAAGTCTATGCTTTTCTCCTGAATAGTTTTTGCTGATAATAGTTTCACTCTGCAGAATACATCAGTCTTAAGTTCTTATTTACTCTTTCTGAAGAGTAAGTTGAGGTAGAGGTGGAGAATAGGCATTCCTATAGCCAGGACACTTTTATCATCTGTGCATTCTCCTTCAAATCCTCTAGGTTGTTGAAGGGAATTGCAGCTAAGCCTTCAGGGATGGCCATGCTTTTTGTGTTTTGTACTGACTCAGGCCTCCTTGTAACTGACAGGGAGCTTAGTTTTTCTTTCTTGGAAAAGTGTAGGGAGTCTTCCAAGCTGTTTCAGCCCCTTCCCTCCAGCTTCAGGTCCAAGGGAAGGCAAGGGGAAGAAGAGGGGAGAGGTATGCTAAAAAAAAGATAATCCCTCTGTCAAGCTGCCATAAGTAAGGGGATGCCTGCTATGCCACTGGGCAGTTGACAGTGATAGGGGGCTGACGTGAACATACCTCGGTTATTGTTTCTCTCTCTCTCTCTCTCTCTCTCTCTCTCTCTCTCTCTCTCTCTCTCTCTCTCTCTCTCTCTCTCTCTCTCTCTCTCTCTCTCTCTCTCTACCATATCTTAGTACAGTACTGTACATATTCTTTAATAAAATGTGAATTACTGTATCATAAACATAAAAAATACAAAACCAGACAAGCTCTGTGAAGTTATTCCACTCAACATTGAACTTCATTTCTTATCTTTAGTAATGTATTTTGCCTTAATTAATTGAAACTTACTTTTTGGGCTTTTGGTAAGTGTATTATGTGGCTCTTATTTGAACATTTCATTGAGTGTCTTACTGCAGTTCTTTTTATTTGAACAACCTTTTTGTTCACCTATTTTTTGTTGTAGAATTTATCCTTATTTATGCCAATTGGAATTTGTTATTTAAATTAAAATGATCACGGATAGCACAGAAATTCATTTACATTATGTTGCTGAGATTGCTGCACTGAGCCAGTCATTTTTATTTTATATTTATATGATTAATTGCAGAGTACATTATCAGTTTGCTCATCCATATAGTTTATGGTATTTTTTTTCCTTTGAGAAATTTAGGGCTTCGTTAAAAGGTTGACCATAAAATCACTATCTTCTACATCTAGGAGAACATCAAGCTCCTTGATAATCTCCCCAAAACATTACCTCTTTGGCACCATTTGTTATTCCTTGAATTTAGGGCAGCTCTGGAACAAGGTTTTACTTCCTGTGCAGAAATGCTGAGATAACTAACAATACTGAGCATTAGTATATATAGCAGCAGAATGACAGTAGAGGACCAGCTAGTAGTATCAGCACAAAACACAGCCAAAACACTTAGTGCTTGGACATTGTTCCCCTGTTGAGCAGGAAGCAGTACTAGATTTATGGGAAGGTTTAAAAGAAAGCACGTAGATTGAACCAAGTGCTCCTCCTACCATGGTTGTGGTGTGTGTCAACTGCATAGGTTTTGTGTGTGTGTGTGTGTGAGTGTAGGGTCACTAGAAAGGGCATCAAGCAGTGCATTATACTCATGCATATGCATATGATAGCAACTGATCGCTCGGACGTGGGAGGATATGCTGAGATTCCATGTTTGCCATGACTTCTGGCATGCCATGTTGATTAGTAATGTGAATTAAAAGAATGTAACTCTTCTGAAGGTGTAGGTCAAAGAATCCAACTCTCTTTTGATTGTACCACTGAAGCACTGTGGTTGATAATCCTTGTTGAGTAACATTAAGAAAGCTAGGATTGGTTAGTAGAAGCAAGACCACTAAAACTTGTTTTGCTACTAGTTATGTACTGTAGATATGATGAGTGCACTGTATATGTCTGTTCTCAGGAGTGTGTTTACAAGGGAAATTTCTTGATCTTGTTCTGGGACTTGAGAATACTGAGAGATTGCCCTGCATGAACTGGCTTGACTGGATACTGGTAAGTGATACTTGCTGAAAAATCAAGCAGAATGGTAGTGCTCATGAGTTCTGTAAGGTTTGTTACCCTTATGACATCATTTCACTGAGTGATATTAATGGGAGGGCAGGTATGCCTCACAGTCACTGCCTTTGACAGCTTTAGAATCAATAGGACTTGTGCTAGACAAAAAAGTAGCAAGCCTTATATTAGACAGAGCATGAGCTGGAAAGCAATAGAACTAAGAGCAGAGATTTCACAAAACACTAAATCATGGCCTGGGAAGTTTTTTCTCTGTAGACCCAGCTCAGGATACATCAGAGAGAAGAATGTTACTGAGGTTGCAGGCCACTGGAATGGAATTGGCACCCTTTGCTTTATGTGCATCACATGTCAGCTTATGAGAACAATTCTGTTCCAATAATATACGAGGTGTGTTAAAAAAATATCTGACCATAATTTTTCGTTTGTAAACAAATGAAGCTAGGGAGACGTGATTTGGTGCACATATGTAGATGATCCTAATGCACATGCTTGAATTTTTTCCTGCCTGCAGAAGCTGTCAGTCGCCAGCAGACTGCTGATGAGTGAGGAAGTGTAAGTGAGCGCTGTATGATTTTCATATTTGACAAAATGATGGAGAAACCTGAACAATGCTACTGCATTAAATTTTGTGTAAAGCTTGCTGATTCCCAAGTGGAAATGATCCGCAAGATTCAACAGGCCTTTAGGGATGAAGTAATGGGTACCACACAGATAAAGGAGTGGTACAACTGCTTCAAAGATGGCCACACATCAGTGGAGAGTGAAGCACTTTTTGTTAGGCCCTCAACATCCAGAGATGAGATTGTCATTGACCAAGTGAGGACCCTGGTGATGCAGGATGGTCGAATCACGATCAGAGAACCTGCAGATGAGGCGAGCATCAGTATTGGATCTGTTCATTCCATTTTGACTGAGGATTTGGACTCCAGGAGAATCTCAGCAAAGTTTATGCCAAAGCTACTAATGATTGAGTAGAAGCAACTCCGTTTGGAGATCACACAGGACATGCTGCAGACTGTAAACAGTGATCCCAACTTCCTTAACAGAGTGATCACTGGTGATGAATGTTGGGTTTATGGTTATGACCCAGAAACCAAGTTGTAGTCATCACAATGGAAGCCTCCAACATCTGCAAGGCCAAAAAAAAGCAAGGCAGGTCTGCAGCAATGTCTAAGTCATGCTGACTGTCTTCTTTGACTCCATTGATGTGGTTCATGAGTACACACCACACAGCACAACCATCACCAAGGAGTACTACCAAGAGGTTCTGCGTTGCCTTCGTGATGCTGTGAGACACAAATGGCCAGACCTGTGGGCAGTGGGCAATTGGCAGCTCCTTCATGATAATGCATCCCCATTCTTCACATTTGATACAGAGTTTCCTGGCCAAACATAATACACCTGTGCTTCATCAGGCTCCCTATTCTCCCAACATAGCTCTGTGTGACTTCTGACTTTTCCCCAGTCTGAAAATGCCCCTGAAATGGACCAGATTTCAGTCCAGAGAAGACATCATGCAGAAAGCAAAGGACCAGCTATGCGCCATTTCAAAAGAGGCATCCCAATACTGCTTCCGACAGTGACAGAACCATTGGGAGAAGCGTGTGACAGCCAAGGGGACTACTTTGAAGGAGATTAGTGTAAGATTGTTTTATCTGAATATGAGTATTTTCTATGAATAAAGATGGATATTTTTTAACACACCTCATATATTGGTGGTTGCTTCGCTACCTTACTAAGGAATGACGGTCATGATTACTAACGGTTGCCAACCCTTACTGTGAGGGTTTTACTCATTATTATCAGGTTTACAAAACCATGAAGATTAACCAAGTTAATGCAGCATTAATACAACAAATCCAATAATTATATTAATATTGAAAGTTGTAATAATAACATATAGTACTCTCTCAACAAGGAACGCTGTACAGTATTTCTAAAAGTGAGTATTCAAGTGAATTGCATTTACCAGTGTATACAAATTTATTACATACAGAAAAGTGGCCTCATTGAGCCTTTGCTCTAAAGAGTGATTTTTTAGGCTATGACAACCTTACAATCGACCCCGGTATTTACGGGGAATACGTACCTCTACTCCCCGCAGATAGCTCATATCTGCAAATACTAAAATCCCTCTAAAAACACTTATAACTGCCTATTTTGATGGTTCAAAAAGAAAAAAAAAAAAACTAAAAATGCATGTACTTGAATGTTTTAATAGTTTTATCATAAAAAGTGCATTTAGTCATGAAAATTATATGAAAATATAGTACAGTAATTTGTAAATATATCTATGAAAAATACTTCAAATAGGAGAATTTTTTGCGAATAATGTGTACTGTATATATGTTCCACAGAGAAATCCGTGAATAGGTGAAGCCACGAATCCAGAACTGTGAATAGGCTGGGGTCCATTGTATTACCACAACCCGGAAAGGGGATTGTACAGTGTCTTACCAAAGGATGTATAGTCCAAGGTAAAAGCCCTATTACTTGTTGACACTAATAAAGATATATATGCATAATTACCAAATTTTTGGTCTGGAGGTGTCCATATACAGGCAGCCCCCGGTTTACGAAAGAGGTTCTGTTCTGACGCCGCATTGTAAACCAAAAATCATCGTAGTCCAAAATATCGTTGAAAATAGTAAGAAAACCTTACATTTAATCTTTTGGGTGTCTTGAAAATGACGTAACCTGCATTTTTATTGAGTTTTTCATCCAAAAAACCTCCAAATTTTGACCATTCTGCTGTTTTGGAGCCGTATTTCTTCTGTTGGCATCATAACCCCGGCACATGTGTTGTAACCCCGGAAATAATTTTTGATGAATATATTTTAAGAGCGTCATAAGTTCAGAATGTCATAAGCTGAGCCCATCGTAACCCGGGGATTGCATGTACTGACAATTCAAATACAGCATAATTAAGGTAGTAAAGTAAATAATTTTTGTAATAGCATTAATATATACAGTACTGATTCCAAAAATAAATATATATAGCTAAATACTGCACTGAAAACACGATATGTGCATACTTTAACTTAAATATACTTGGAATGAAGCAAAGTAGAACAACATACAGTATACAGAGTATGCTTTGAATTGATCCAAGGGAAATTTTAACACAGTTACCCAGAACCTGTAAATTTAGGGGGGCCTCTGTTAGGTATGTATCGGTGCCAATACCCAATTACAGGTGCCCTGTAAAAAACCAATTGCCACTGATAACCAGGGACCAATCCCACTGAATAACCAGGGACTGTTAAACAAATCATTTATAACTAACTAACTTACAGTACATACTTTTAATGGCTGAAAATTATCAATGAGAAATTGATATTTATATGACAGGAATGTGAAAAAAGCAGTTTAAAACAGAGAAGTAGGCAGCTGATTTCATAATGACAAACAGTGACGTAGTTTATCATCAGAGGGTTGGTGAAGCCTAGATATGGTGAGTGGAGGTGGAACTGGAGGATTTTTTCCTTCTATGGAGTTTCTAAAAGTGTTCCAGATGTAAATAAGACTAATGGAAAGTAATGGTTTGATATAAAAAAAATTTTAGAAGACTTTTATATTAGTCCTGTAGCATCAATTTTAAATCCATAAACTTATAAGATTTTATTGATGTAATTTTTCCTGTGTGTGTGTGTTGTGTTTATTATAAGAAGCATTTTTTAAAATTAATGGTTACAGGTGGTACAGTGGTAATTTCTATGATAGTGGAATCAAGTTTTGATTAAAAACAAAATCATACAGCAAATGTTTTATGCTTTTTTACTGATATTTCATTAGGCTTGTGTTTTGCATACTGTACTTCCCTTTTTTTTCATGTAATCATTCTATTCTTTGTAAGTTTGGTGCTCTTTAGACTTGTGCCAGAATGTGTTCACATTACGAAAAATGATTATTTTTTATGTTAATGCTGGTGGAATCAGTTAAGAAACTTGTTTATAATTTAAAATTTTTGTTGTTGGTTACAGTTTAGTGGTGTAAAACCTGATTATGAACTACTGTTCTTGAAGCGAAGCAGTCGGAGTTCCTTTATGCCAGGCGCGTTTGTTTTTCCAGGTGAGTCTGTTTAGCAGCTTGAGATACACAGCAGATTTAATGTATTGCTACCCCTCAGAGTGATTCTTCACAAGTGTAATATGACCCCTCAGGTACGTTTTACTATATATAGACATAATATAAACATTACACAGTACAGTACATAAGTGACAGATTTTAGATTTGCATGTAATGTGGTAGGAATTTGCTTGAGACTATATGTACAACAATCTGGCTTTAGCAAAATTATGCCGAATATGATTACTACGAATGCAGAGTCCATATGTGAAAGGAAACCAGTCTTTTTCAAGTCCATAAGGAAAAAGTGCTCTTATGTGTGGTAGCTGTAACAACTGTAATGATGTGTTAAAAATGACAGTTATAATTTTAACTATGCTTGTCACTTGGAGATGAGTACAAGAACACAATGGAAGATTTCATAGAGTATGTGAAATGTAATGGTTGTAGCTTATTGTTTGCACTATGTCAGATCAGTGTATAATTTTTCAGTTTCCTTGCAAAAGCCACTAAAAATCTGTCAAAACTCTAGACATCAGAACATATTTTATTTTAAACTAAAACATTACTTTCTATTGGCCTTTATCTGTGGTAGCAGCAGTCTTCAGACATGTCTGAGAAGAGCATCCCTTTTTATCGCCCAGACTTTGCTGGACTAATGCATAGTAACAGTATGTAGTAAATGTATTGCTTTATAAGTGAGAAAATATGAGAAAAAAAAACATTAAAATAGATTTAAAGAAAATTAATGAGGAAGATGAAAAGACCTTGAAAGGGAAGAAGAAGGCCTAGTTTCATGAAAGATTATAGTAAGAATCGGTATATAAAAGAACTTGAGGCAAAGGATGCCAATCCAATTATTTTGGTGCCATCCTTTTGCAGTACAGTGTAAGATGGACATTTGGGAGTTGGTTCCTACTGTTGTCAATGGTGGAAACTGACCATCCTGTCAGGTGGTGTATATGGTGTCTGTTTAACAGTATCAAGTAGTATGTTCTTATTTTTTTTTATATTTTTATAGGTAGTTCCATTAGAATAAATAATAACCTTGAACCTAATGATGATTTGCCCCATTTGATGAACACTCCCATGAATTTGGACGAACTCTTGAAAGTTCTGTAATAAAAACTTTTTAACTGTACTTTTCATGCTCCAATCCTTCTCAAAGATAGAAATTATTTGTAGCTTCTGTGAAAAATATTATGCCAATGTTTTATTACCAGTTTGTAAAAAAGGAATAAAGATTCAAGAGCTGTGTAGGATGGTCGTAGGGAGAGTTTAAATGCATTTTGAAGAAACCCCAAGATGTGAACACTTGAAGATGGCTCATTCCTAATTGAGGTCTAGGCTAAGGAATTAGGCATTGTTATCAGTGTTGAGCATTACAGTATTGACAATGAAGTTGAAGTTTCACCTGTTACATGAGTCATAATATTGGGAGTTTATGAGTTATTCAGATTCAGCTAGAATTGGCAAGTCAAGGAGTGATTGAAGTGAGGCAAATGAAATGGCCTTAAATAAGGCAGCATACAGTTGCCCATCTACTTGGTTACCTTAACCTACTGAGACTGTTTGGTTAAAATTAAAAGTAAAAACCTATGTTTCCCATGCCAAAAATGTTTCCACTGCCAGATTTATGAACATACAGGTAACACATTAAAGGAAGGTAAAGAATAAAAAAAAGTTACTGTATGTGTAACAGTTGTGGGTGAGATGAGCATGGAGAATACCATAGTCCACCTCTATTGCATAAATTGTGGTAAAGATCATCTAGCTCCCCACAAATTATATGACATGCTGTAATGGCATATGAGAGGGAGGTTCAAGTACTAAGAACACCTAAGCTTGCAGGCAGCAAAGTACTGTAAATAACTCCCTAAGTATTCATCCTGGCATTACTTTGTCCTAGCCTTGCCAAAAGGCAAACCATTAGTTAAAACAAACTGAAACAACCATAGAAAAGAAATGTATGAGAAATCAATCCCATCAAGCTCAAAGTGAATTGAGTCAAGAAGGTAAAGATCAGATACAAAAGGTGAATATGATTAATGTATTAAGTCTTTTGACAGATGAAATGTATATTGCTGAGGAGATACATCAAATCTGTTACTACCATGAAGATAAGACTTATGTTGTAGTACCGATGATGTCTAGTGCTTATACTTATAGTGGTGCCATCACCGTGTGTTGATCTCAATCCTGTACGAGTTGATGTGTGCCTCCTTGGAGGTGAGACTAGTGGGTGTTGGTCATGGACCAGTGCTCATTGGTGCACTGGCATCTTCAGAGGCAGAGCAAGCTTTTTTTGGTGCCACAGCTTCATTTGGTGTTGCATCTTTTCAAGGTGCACCTATTGCTGTTGTTTCTTCTGCATCAACAGAAGAAAAGGATGTTAATGAGCTTTATGTGAGAAGCTTTTTAGTATTTCCTCAAAACCAAAATAGTGAACCCTTCTGGTAGCTTCTGGAAAATACAGGAATTTTCATATAAGAACTCCAAATCACCAAGGTCTCTACGGGAGTCTGAAAGACCTCAAACAGTGCACCTTCAGAAAGAAAAATTAACTTATGACCTGCAGTGGAATTGTGAAGGACTCATGTTCAGGGTAATAGAAATTAAAATTATTAGTATTTGCACTTTCTCCACTGATTGTCTGCTTACAAGAGACCATGCTGAATGTTAGCACCCTGTACTAAAGCTTATAACCTCCAGATTGGAAGTCATGCTGGAAGTCTGGTGTATATTCGTCATGATATTCCTTACATTCAGTTGAATTTATAAATTATTCTTCAATTTATAGTAGCAAATTTCTGTATCTTTAGGAAATACACAGCATGGTCCCTTTATCATCACTGCTGTAGATTAAAAATTCCCCCCTTCCCTTCCCCTGATGATCTGATCAAGTTGATTCACCAACTTCCTCAACCTTTTCTTATAGTAGGTGACAGGACTGGTAGACACCCTCCGTGGAAAGGCATTTCACTAAGTGCAAAGGGCAGACTTATCAATTGAAACCTACTGATTGAAAATGAGAATACTGTTTAGGGATCCTCAGCACCGGCAAACCTACATATTTTCACATTCAGAGAGACATTTTCACTTTTTATCTTTCTGTAACTATAGTAATTGTAGATTAATTTTAACTGGAGGGCAATAGATGACTGGCATAGAAGTGACCAGGCATCTGTACTTATGAACACCAGTGATGGTCTGCTTGTGCAAAGCATTAATAAAGCACACTGAAGGAAATTTAAGGCTCTTAGTGAAACTGAAGATGTGCATGAATTTTAAAATGTAGATGATGCCATTGAACTGCTTAATGGTACCTTTGGTAGCCATTGGAACTCCAGTTACATCACTGAGACATAATGAGAGCCTTAACTGAATGCTGGAGACATCTTATGTATAAGAAATGTAGGGCAGAATTCCAGTTAAAAATTAAGGCAGCTTGGTATCAGTCTTAGAAAGATTTCATTACTTCAGTAAACAGTAGAACTCCAGCATTTGTTGTTTAGAGGAAACTTAGGAAGTTAGTAGAGAAAATTACCATGGGTCCACCACCAGTTTAAAAGTTAGTGATCAATATATATGACCCAATTCTCGGTCATATAAAAGTTCTACCAGTACAAATGAAACGCGTAAGATACAATTAACACGTGTATTTTCCTTAACGGTTACACAGGTCCCTGTTGCTAATGTTATGCTACTTAATTATGCAATTATAGTTGGAAGGTACTCTGAGGTGACACGTGCCGATCACTGTCTTAGAGACACACCCCAACCCATCGACGGCTTACACCCTACTGATCATTAACTTTTCAGACTGAACTTGCTTAGGTCATAGACCTCAGCTGATTGGTCTTTTATAATCAAAAGGAACCAATAAGGGTGTTTGATGTATGGCACTCATTTGAATTGTCCACGCCAAGCCGCCAACGATCGTATGGTGTTCGACGAATCAGCAGTACCTGTTTGTTACTCTCTTATCACAAATACATACAGACAACTAGCAGATTTTCCATTACGTCTCAAACATGAATTTCTATATAAATCAGTTCACCACTCCCCCCTAAAAGTTCTGTGCCTTGCAGAACTCACTACACTCTTTTTGTTCAAATTTGTGATTTTTAAAAAAAAATGCCTTAGTCTTGATGGCTGATGGTAATCTGGTTTTTGTCTTGTTTTATTAATTGAACTTCAGGCTATTGCACCCCAATTCTAAGAAAATTGTGTGTTAATGTGTGGAGCTAAAAATTATTACAGGCAGTCCCCGGTTAACAGCGGGCTCGGTTAACAGCGATCCGGTTTTATGGGGCTTGTTTAGCGACGAAAATCGGCAATTTTCGCCACCGAAAATTGCCGATTTCCACTTATTGGTGCCGATAATTGGGTATTGGTGCCGATACATATCTAACAGAGGTGTTGATAACCGAAAATTGGTGCTTTTCGGCGTCGATAACCCCCGAAAATTGCAGAAATCACCGATTTTCAGTTAGCGGCGATTTTCCGTTATCATCACACCCTCAGAAACGGAACCCCGCCGATAACCGGGGACTGCCTGTACTCCATTGATCCTATATAATTCTTTTTTTTATAAAAAAAAATCATAGCAATGTGATGCGTGGAATTCATAACACTGTAAATTGCCAATTGTAACCATGCAATTTGACCCTGGCTTGCTAAGTTTTATTTTTTTGTGTGAATTACTGCAATTACAGAATGCTGAAATCAACTCTCCCACCACCAACGTGGGGTCATCAAGCAGGTTTGGCTTACACTTGAGACACTAATCATGTTTTTGCCATCTCTCTGTAGTATGGTAGGGAGTGGGCATTTGGGAGTCAGTGCAGCAGTAGTGAAAGGAATTTAGTAAAGAGAAAATGGCTTCTTATCCTCAGCCTCTGCTGATTCCTACATTTGGTTTTTTTTGTTGGACATCCAGCATCTGTGTCCTTGTATCCCTCTCTCATGATGATGTTGCTATTGACAGATGAAGATATCTTGTCAGTGGAAAGTCAAAGGTGAGCAAGAAGCCTGTGTTAGCTCTGGAGAATATGTTGCATCCTATGAAAAGTATGAGAGGTATCTTTATGAGAGAGGTTATAGGATTAGAAATAGGAAAGATTAGTTTCTCTGAAAAAAAAAAGAAATAATTAGCAACTTTATTCCATAAACTTTCAGATGTGCAAAGATACTGAAGAGAAGAGGATATGAAGACCCCTGCCAATGTTATTAGAACTTTAAACTAAGGCTTATGTACAAAAGCTCAAAATATGAAAAAGTTTTCATATGAAAAATATAAATGTTCTATTTGGAAAGTAATTAGAACGTTCATTAAGCAGGTGTATACATGTTTCCATCCTCATAGGAAGGATGATTTATCCCTCCACCCCAGATAGACCATCAGTAGATCTGTTTAAAATGACAACCACAAGAGCATTCAAGATGTAATCTCACTGGGAGATTTCTGAAGGACTAAAGGATGGTAGAAGAGTCAGAAATACTCATACCAGACTTACATACCCTTCCTGTTTCACAGGAGTGACTCAATGCTGTATTTAGACCAACCTACTTCTGGTGCTTCTGTAAAATCGTGGTGTCATCAAGTAAACATCCTTAAACCCCTCAGACTTCCCCGAGACTCATTACAAGAGAATTACCATGAGTCATCACCCAAAAATCAGTGATTTTCTGGGAGGCCTGTAGACAATGATTTTTTCAGTAATAAAAATAAATTCTGTATTTTGGGGTGGAACTGCCCAAGTCTCAAGGGCAAATTTGAAGAACTGAAACTGAATATTCATGAAATGTGTTGTATTCTTAGTAAAGAAATGATGCTAGATAGTAATATCCCACCATGCCCTTGTGATTGTGGGTTATAGAATAAACCCACGTAGCTAGTCATGGCTGGATTCTCATGTATAGCTCTCAAGACACTTAGGTACCTTTTGATTTTAACTACAGGATTATGAGCAATGGCAGTATAAACTGAAACCTCTAGGATGTTTACTATATGCTCCTAACATTTTCCTTCTAATGATAATCAATTATATTAGAAATTGTTGATATAATACAACAACTTCCCACTAATGAGAGCATGTAGGCATCTGCTGTGGGGTGAGGTTTTATCCCCTTTTAAAGGTATAGTAATATGATAGCATCAGGCATAAAGCATGATGCTATAAGGTTTCTTCATAATGGAAAACCAACACACTTTCATGTCCAAACAGGACCTCTTATTGACAATATCAGAAATTCTGGATGACCAGCACACCAATGACCATGCTCTTATTAATATCAGCAGTAATAGTAACTTGCCTTAAAAATATCATCAAGATGTGTTCTTGAAAAAGCAGACTGGCAGAAATTTGATGAGTCGAATGAAGTAGAGGCAGGAACAGGAAAATTTCAGAATGTTAATAATCCCATTGATCTACTAAAGGAACATTGCTTAAAACTGGGCTCAAGTCTCTGGTGGTCTGTTTAACTCCAGATCTTCCATTGAGCCATAAGAAAGGCACTGACAAGTTTAAAAAGACACATTAAAGAAGTAAATAAGGTCATGTAAATGAGTTAAGAGTTCAGTTTTGCCTTGCAATTAAAGAAACTGGATGTCAGTCATGGTCATCCCCTGTTTTATGAATAAATTGTAGAACACCACCATCTGAAGTGTGGCGAAAACTGAGGAAAGTAGCAGGAAAATTTACTTCAACCCCTCATCCAGTTTTTGGAGACTAATCAGTGTGCCATCAGTACTGCAGAGGTAATTAATGCCGTAGCTGATCATTTTGACAGTGTCCCAAAAGTCACATACTGCTCTAGGTCACTATCACCATAGGGAAGAATAAAAGCATCTTGATTTGTTGACAAATAAGAAAGGATCCTAGAACCTCCCCTTTACTGAAAGAGTGTTTAGTGTAGCCTTAAGAACCAGCAGCAACTCAGCCCCAGGCCTTATTGACATCCTATTTTTAGTGATTAATTACATTCCAAGAAGTACAAGATTATTTATATTAACCATTCATAGAATATTTCAAGACCAATTTCCCAACAGTAAGGGTGAAAACTGCTTAGCGGATAGTTACTGCCTTATAGGCTTTATATCCTGTTTGAACAAGATAACGGAAATGGTCAGTGTATGGCTGATGTGGTTCCTAGAGAGAAATGCCTCTTGTAACCTGCTCAAAGCAGTTTTGATGAAATGCATCCAACTACCAATGTCCTGAGTCTCCTTGAATTGTCTATTTGTGAAGCTTTTGCATCCAAGAAGTATATGACTGCATTTTTATCTTGAAAAAGCATACGACTGCTCTAGGCATAGGATCCTTAAAACACTGTTTCTGGACTACAGAGAATTGCTGTTTTTTATTCAGTAATTTTTATCTTGCCACTTCTTTCAAGTCAGAGTAAGTAATGAATTGAAAGAAAATGCCTAGGGATTCATCAGGATTGTGTATTGCCCTGCAATAAATGGCATTATGTATATAATTCCCCATGATATCCTCCATACGCTCATTGTAAATGACTTTATTTTCAGTTGACGGGACTAAAATGGGTGTGGTTGGGAGATAGCTTCAATGGACAAATAATAAGATTATCAGATGTGCAGGTTCAAGTGGACTATAGTTCTCTATGAGTAAAACTGTCTTTGTGCATTATCACTTATACGCATTTTGACTATTTATATTCGTTAATATTAACCCTTGTGGCGGGTAACACATATATATATATATTATATATATATATATATATATATATATATATATATATATATATATATATATATATATATATATATATATATATGTTTACTTATAGCTTTTGCACCATACAGTTTGAATGAATTTTCTGGGGAAAAGTGTTCAGATCACTTCTATGGGCCATAAAGGGATTTTGACAAAGGAAAAATCTATTTCTGAGGAAGGTCCCGTGTCACCCGGTGAAATTCCATTACAGCACGAATTTCTAGGTATAATAATGCTAGATATACCAGAAAAAGAGCTTTCAGGAAAGCTGGGGTTACTCTGGCAACTCTTACACTGCATTTGTAATAGCTCAGTAGAGGATAGAGTGAGATCAGTTTGACTTGAGATGTCATTGGGGAATGTACTGCAGCTCCCCATCCCAGGGCGATCTCATAAATATTTTACAATAAATATACTCAGAA
Source organism: Macrobrachium rosenbergii (assembly GCF_040412425.1). Classification (NCBI taxonomy): domain Eukaryota; kingdom Metazoa; phylum Arthropoda; class Malacostraca; order Decapoda; family Palaemonidae; genus Macrobrachium; species Macrobrachium rosenbergii. Next base: position 73,739,343 of record NC_089742.1, on the reverse strand, counting down.
TTTGTTACTGATTTTAATTCTTATCTGTTATGATATTATGTGAGCTGTAATTATAATTTTACAAAATAAAATAAAAAATAAAAAAAAAAATTTTAGGAAAAAAATTTATAACTTGGTAAAATTATCGTATTTTTATGACTGTCTTTTGGAAAAGAGGCCCCATGCAAGTTGGAAATATTCACTTCCAACTTCCTGTGGAAGGTATAGAAAATTTGTTAGAATATTTTTTTCCTTATACCATGTGCATATGCCTATCTTCCTCTTTGTGTTTTTTTTTTTAAATTGGCCATCCTTAGATTTAGCCTGGTCTAGGGGTGTGCTTAATATATATTTAGCCTGGACTGCGAAGGTTAAGCCACAAATATTGTTTAATAGCCAATTCACTATACAGGCTGTCCCTAGTTATCGGTGGGGGTTCCGTTCTAAGGGTGTGATGAGAACTGAAAATCGCTGCTAACCGAAAATCGGCAATTTTCGGCGCTTTTTCTGCAATTTTCGAGTCTTATTCACTTAAAAGCACCGATTTTCAGTTATCGGCGCCTCTGTTAGGTACGTATCGACGCCAATACCCAGTTATCGGTACCAATTAGCAGAAATTGGCGATTTTCGGCGCCAAAAAATGCTGATTTTCGTCGCCAGACAAGAGCCATAAAACTGGATTGCTGTTAACCAAGCCCGCCGTTAACCGGGGACTGCCTGTACCTTGGGAATAACTTACACCCAAGGGAATAATAATTAATAAGTGCTTTGTGACCAGTGGGATATGAACTGTTGCCTGGTTTAGATATAGCAATACAGTGAATTTAACCACTGAGCGTTTTAACTGCCCAAACATGAAGAATCACTATCCAGAAATCACTCTCTAAATATCCAACAAGGATCGGATCACATCCTCCCCTCCATCAGGAGGAGGAATACGTGAGCAAAGGGAGACCAAACAGACGACCCTAACACAAAGACATATTGTGTTCTTTAGGGATTAGGAGAGCACCCAGTGAAGGCCAAGTAACATCCTTAAGTCCCTGAAGCCCTGCCCAACATGGGCCTCAGGCATTTGCAAACATACGCTGAAAGTTAATAGTATACACAATTACAATATATATAAATATAAACAGATATTTATATTCTTGTACAACTATAAGTGCTTGTATTATTATAAATGTAACTTTTGCATACCCTGTCAATTCTTTTATGTATTTTTTATAAATTACCTTCAAACAGACATGTAAGATTTTTTTTAAATTATAAAGAAATTTAAGTAAATACTATGAACACTAGTATTTTGAATATTTGTTTAACTTTTACAGTTTTTCCATGTGTGCACTTTGTACTCAAGGCCTCCACCCTGAATAGTTCAGTTTTTAATCCCTCACCCAATCACTAAAGTACTCAGGTCTCATGGTTACTTGCGCACTTGTAAGCCCACATTGTAAGTTTTTATATGCTGCCTTAAAGCAAGAGCCCATGCCAGTACAAGGATGGCTTCATCAAATACCAACAAGATTTTATGTCAGTAGTTGCTTGAAAACTCTGCAAAATGGCAAAACAGATGTTGTGACGAAAAATCGATAAATGGATTATTGCATAGTGTTAGGCATTTATTGATCAAGTTCCCCTAATCTTGGGTATTTGAGGGGCTTATTTCATTCTGAGGCTTGTGGTGAGGATGGCAAGTGCAGCCTTGCAAAGGTTCTTGGAGAGATTCTTGAATTAGAACCGCAGTGGTGTTTTTCAACTTGCTGCTGGAGCTGGCCTTCTACATCAGTCTAAATTCTAATAATTATGTTTCAAGTGGAAGAATGTAATGATTGCTCTTTTAAGCTCATTGTACTAAGTTTTCATTATAAAATAAAAGATGAGCATCTGTAACATAACTATTTTGACATTGTTTTTAGTTTGAAAATATAGGAAATTTTATTTCTTTAAGATATAGTAAGTTTTAACATCTGTGTGCTCTTTAATTTTTTGTTCTGCATCCATGAACCAGACAGTCACGACACCATACAACATCCAACTGTGTAATTCAACAATAAATCGTCATTAACTTGGATATCACTTATTCTGTTGTCAGAATAAACACGTTGATAAGTCAGCATATTTCTGTTTTTATAAATGATATATGTATCTGCATTCACTGGAGGACAAGATTATCTCAGTACTGTAGTGATGGTCTTCATGCCCTTGGAGACAACACTTTTCTTACTCTTTTCTCTCTCAATTCTCCTGTTAACCTTATCATTAATACCATAGTATCATCTTCAAGAAGAGAAAATGATGGATGCTATAATTCCAGACATTTGTTTATTTAAAAAATCCCCTTCTGTGTTACAGTTTTGCATCCAGAATTGGTAACATTTCTGGGAGAATGCAAGGGGAGGGGAAATTGAGGGGAATGATAATGATAATTGCTTGTATTATTTAACCCATGAAGTATACTTAAAAGCATAGAAATAAAAATAACATGGAGTAGATAAAACAACAGTGAGGAGTTTAAGCCAGCACTGAAAGGGAACGTTTTTCCAGGGTTCATCTCCTAACGTCTCTGTGTAGGGGTTGTGGTTTCTGGTGGCTTTGTTGGTTTGTATATTAATGGAAATACAGTATATACAGCTAATCCATTTATTATTTTTTAAAGATACACTCGGTTCCAAGGAACTGCTGATTAATATTTGGTGTTGATTAACTTCTGGATCTGGACACAGGATGTGTTTTGTTTATTTATTGTCCTTGAGGCTGAGTGTATGTAAAGATAATAACAGATGCCTTCATTCTATATTATAAATTAGTTTTGGTAACACCCCGTTTCTCATTCCTAGATTCTCATAGGGTTCACGTGAAGGACATGAAGGATTTGTTTCTAAATGGAATGAGGTGATAATAAAGTAATTTGACAGCTAAGTAGGAAGTGACCAAAGGGAATGGAGTAAAAGTAAAAGGCAGAGAACATTGCAGCTGTGTGGTCTTAACTGTTGCTTAACTTTTGTGTAAAAATGTATTTAAGAGGTGTGCAGTCTCTGATGGCCCTGTCAATATGTGATTTTTTAGCTGGTCTAATCCTCTTATCTTATTTAATAGTGTGATTGATGTTTTGAAAATATCTGATCATATATTTTAATTTTACATTCTAATACATGATTAAGCAAAAATTACTTCTGGACTTTTAAAGCTGAAATTTTATATTTTTAATTTTGATATTTTTTTCAAATCTTCTCAGCTAGTTATTTAATGTTAGAATTACTGTTTTGAAAATTTTGGATCATGGGTTTTATTTTAAAGTTTATATATATATGACTGAGTAAACATTTATTTGAACTTTTGAATTAAGATTTTATAAACTCAATTTTAATGGTTTGATCGTGCGTAAATCTTTTCTGCTAGCTATCTAATGTTAAAATTACTATTTTATATTTGCGATCATACATTTTATTTTAAAATTATATATATACATATGTATATTTATATACAGTATATATATATATATACAGGGTGCGGCAACATAACTTCCTTTTTTATAATGCGTGGCAGTCTGGCTGTAGAAGTAGTAGCAGGGTGGGAGTGGTTTCATTTGACAGGGCCATTCTGAAAGTTTTCTTGAAATACAGTCAGTCGCTATCATGCGTTGGAGTAGTGAGGAGCGTGCGTTTGCGTCGAAGCTTACTTTTGAATCGTCAGTCTGTTATTGCAACCCAGCGCCTTTCGAAATCGTTTCAATGTAGCCCCGAGAGGCCCTGTTCCCGACCGAAATCAATTGTTACATGGGTCACTACGTTCAGGCAAATTGGGAGTACTACACGACGAAGAACTGAAGTACCTCGGCCCATCAGATCACCTGAGAACATTGAGGCAGTGAGAGCTTCAGTCTTGCAATCCCCACGGCGTTCTCTGCGCGCAAACATGCCTCTGCCCTTGGACTTTCTGATCGTTCAGTGAGGCGAATACTTCACGATAACCTTCATTACCATCCTTACAAGATGGCGATTGTGCAGGAACTCTCCATAGGTGATTTCACTTCCACGAAGGAACGCATGTGAGGCACTTCTCGAAAACGTTTCTGAAGTCCTACATTCAATGCGACAAGTTTGAATGCTTACAATCTCGCAGGTTGGACCTTACTTCCCGTGGAGCCGTAACCACCTCTATAGATCTTTCAGACGCCTATTATCACGTATATGTATATGTATATGTATATGTATATATATATATATATATGTATATATATGTATATATATGTATATATATATATATATATGTATATGTATATGTATATGTATATATATATATATATATATATATATATATATATATATATATATATATATATATATATATATATATATATATATATATATATATATATATTTTACTGTATTACTGTATATGGTTAAGAATTATTTGTCTTTATCTTTAAATTTCAGGAATTATTGATATTGTAATATGCTAGACAACTTTTGAACATCATTTATTTGTGATTATCAACACCTGTTTAATTTTCCAGGTGGTGCAACTGATGTTTCTGATTTTGTACTTGACTGGCTTGATGTTTTCAAGAATTGTGGTCACATGAAGGAAGACCTTGTTAGGCAATTTCGGTACTGTAAGATGGATATGGCTCTTAGAATCTTTTCATTACAGTGAACCCCCCGTATTCATGGGGGATGCATAACGCACCCTCCCCCCCACGAATAGCAAAAATTCGCGAATACTTAAAACCCCCTCTAAAAACACTTAGAACTGCTTACTTTGATAGTTTAAACACAAGAAAAACCCTCTTAAAATGATTATACCTGAGTATTTTGATAGTTTTATCACAAAAAGTGCATTTATTCATAAAAATGATATGAAAATACAGTAATTAGTGAACATTTCTCAGTGAAAAATACCGTGAATGGGCGAATTTTCTGCGAATAATGGATAGATATGTTCCACAGAGAAACCCGTGAATGCGTGAGTCCGCGAATCGTGACGACGCGAATACGGGGGTTTACTGTAAATGGAGTTTATACTTTAAATTGTGTAGAAGAAATAATGAGCAACAATGCAGCCCTGTACATTATTGCATGATTCAAAATAATGAGCAACAATGCAGACCTGTACATTATTGCATGATGCGAAATAATGAGCAACAATGCGGCTCTGTATAGTATTGCATGATTCTCAATGTGTTATTGTTTGTATCTGTTTGTAATTTTCATATTTTACAAAATTTTTGTTTCTTAAGTGCAGTCACCTCTGGCCTGATTCATAACTTCCAACTTCCAAAAGCCTGCAGTTAACCAAGGGTTGAAGTAAAATACTTATATAAACAAAAGCATTCTTGAGTTGTCCTGTGAATATTTCTGTGTTGCCAGGGAGAGATTTACTTAATTGTGTATACATTCACAAATCCATTTCTTGTCTAGTTTGAGTAGTTATTGAGTTTAACTAATTTGACTGGCTGGAAAGGGAATACTCAGGTTTACTTACATACATTTTATACATATATATAGTCAGACCCCGGTATTCGCAGGGGATGCGTACCACTAACCCCTGTGAATAGCTCTGCAAATACTAAAACCCCTCTAAAAATGCTCATAAACTGCCCATTTTTATAGTTCAAAACACCAAGAAAAACCTTTAAAAATGCTTATACCTGAATATTTTAATAGTTTTATCGCAAAAAAGTGCATTTAGTTACAAAAATTATATGAAAATACAGTAATTTGTGAATATTTCTCTATGAAAAACACCACAAATAGGCAAATTTTCTGCGAATAATGTGCACTGTATATATGTTCCACAGAGAAGTCCTCCAATCTGGAACCATATATGCAGGGGTTAGGGACTACAACCACCCGCAAATACCAAAAATCCACAATATATTGGAACCCCTTCTAAAAACATTTATATGTAACTGCCTATTTCAAGCCAGTCACCATCAAGGAAAGCTGGTACCCTGCTGTGTGACTCTCTCCTTCCAACTCTTCTAGCCAGTAGCTGATGTCATGGAGAGAGAGAGAGAGAGAGAGAGAGAGAGAGAGAGAGAGAGAGAGAGAGAGAGAGAGAGAGAGAGAGAGAGAGAGAGAGGTGGTGAACTGAGTACTGTACTAAATTGCTTATAACTGCTTATTTTAATAGTTCAAACAAAAATATACCTTAAACTATTAACCTAAAATGCTTTAATATCATTTCAAAGTCATCTTATAACATTACCCTTAAAAATACATGGCTCACAGCTGTGTGAAAACTAATAAAGTTATAAAGTTACCCCTAAGAGAGAGAGAGAGAGAGAGAGAGAGAGAGAGAGAGAGAGAGAGAGAGAGAGAGAGAGAGAAACAAAAATACATATGCACATTAAAAATATTTCATACACTAGTGGTGGTATGTACACAATGGTAAATAAAGATTAATTCACAAGACTAGGTTATAATATACAGCAACAGTAAACATTAAACTAAAATCAATCATAAAAAAAAAGAGGAGAAACTCCCTCACAAAGCCTCAGAGCTACAAGCCAATCAGCAATGAGCAAAGCTGATATCCTGCTCTGTGATTGGCTCTTCTAATCCTTCCAGCCAATAGCATGTTGTGCTACAAGCCAGTCAGCATTGAGGTAACATACCCTGCTGTTCTGTCCATCTCTCACATTCTGTGGGTATCCTTTGGTGTAAAAAAAGAGAGAGAGAGAGAGAGAGAGAGAGAGAGAGAGAGAGAGAGAGAGAGAGAGAGAGAGAGAGAGAGAGGCTGAACTGAGTTGGTGAACAATTCAAAATGTCAGGATGATAGTTTTTTATACATATTACAATGATAATAGATCAGTATAATAGCAACCACTCTCCCTTTCTATCTGTCTATTTATCTATCCATCTATCCATCTTTCACATTCTACGAGTATCCTTTGGCGTAAAGAGAGATGATTGACAGTTACGCCTTCATCCCTCCCCCTAAGTCAAAGACAGAAAAAGATCAGGGAAAACAAGTATATTGAGCTAAAATTTTTACCTAGTTCGTATATTTTCCTTAATGAATTGATATTTTGCTGTTTTTGTATTAGTAAATCATTTATTTATCATACAAAACAAATAAACATACATATTACATATGCATAAAAAATCTCTCTCATCTCGGGGGAGAGAGAGAGAGAGAGAGAGAGAGAGAGAGAGAGAGAGAGAGAGAGAGAGAGAGAGAGAGAGAGAGAGAGAGAGAGAGAATACAATTCACACACTAGTGACAGTACATACCAAAGCATCAAGCTACAAGCTTTGTCATTGGCTACCTCCAGCTCTTGTAGCCAATAGCGTGTCGTCATGGAAAGAAACACAGAGAGAGAGTCATGAGAGAGAGAGAGAGAGAGAGAGAGAGAGAGAGAGAGAGAGAGAGAGAGAGAGAGAGAGAGAGAGAGAGGGGGTGAACATCAATTTTTTTTACAGTACATATTACAATGATAATACGATATTTAGGGATTTTCCTTTAACATTAGATTGACATGTTGTAGTTTTTGCATTAATATTAATATTTGAAAATTAGTAAATAAATTGTTTATCATACAAAAAAAGATACATGTCACATATGGGCTACTTCCAACCCCTTCAATCAATAGCGTGTCATCATCGAGAGAGAGAGAGAGAGAGAGAGAGAGAGAGAGAGAGAGAGAGAGAGAGAGAGAGAGAGAGAGAGAAACATCATTTTTTGTGTACAGTACATATTATGATGATAATAGATCAATATTTGATTGATATTTTACTGTGTTTACATTAATATTAATATTTGAAAATTAGTAAATAATTTTTTTATCATAAAAAAATGTATTTAGTCAAAAATAAAATACAAATACAGCAGAGTAACTAGTGAATATTACACTACGAAAAAATCCGCGAATTAGTGAATTTTCCTGCTATATATTTGGAGATATATGTTTTACAGTTAAAACCATAAATGATGAACCGCTATCTAGCTGGGGTCTGTTATATATATATATATATATATATATATATATATATATATATATATATATATATATATATATATATATATATGTGTGTGTGTGTGTGTGTGTGTGTGTGTGTGTGTGTGTGTGTGTGTGTGTGTGTGTGTGTGTGTGTGTCTCTTATATATAAAAATGAATGTTTGTATGTTTGTGTGCTATAGAAATCTAAACTGCTCATCGCCTAGACAAAATTTGGCACATGGCCATCATTTCACCCAACTTAGATAATAGGTTAGGCTTCAAACCCATACCCCCACCCCCTCCCCTTTGTAACTTAGGTGGTAAATAAACTCTATGAGTTTATCATACCTCATTTCATGTAATCGAGACCGTAGAAATTTATTGTTGAAAATTAGGTTTAGTGGGTGTGTGTTCAGGTTTAGCAGGGAGTATGTTTAGATTTCGTGGAGTTGTATGTTTAGGTTTAGTGGGGGCTGTGTTTAGGTTTGGTGGGGGTGTATTTAAGTTTAATGGGGTATATGTTTAGATTTGGTAGGGGTGTGTTTAGCTTTAGCACAGGGTGTGTGTTTAGATTTAGTGGGGGTGCATTTAGGTTTAGTGAGGGGTGTGTTTAGGTTTAGTGGGAGGTGTGTTTAGGTCGTAATTGCAAAATGGTAACAATTACTAGAAAAAATTTTGAAATTGGGAATGTGCGTAAAGGTAAGGAAACTCCCTTCTATGTAATAATTAGACATACACCAGTAGTCTGCATCTACAATTTAGATTAGAAAGCCCCATTCAGCTTTAGCTTGTAGAATATCTTTTTCCTGGGAACATGAGGAAGACATCTTTCATAAAAGAATGATTTTTGGAGAGAATGCCAAGTATCAGTGGCAATGTTGTTGGACTATTGAGATTTTAATTCCAGTAGATTTTTAGTTTACCAGGTTCCAAGATTCTGTTGCATACTCTTTGCTTTTAGATGCATTTATTTTTGAGCATTGATAATAATGTTCAGGGCAGCACTATCTGACTCACCCACTCAGTTCCTTTATTAAATTTATGGCATGAGTATGGTACAGTATAATGATAATAGAATTACAGCATGAGTATGAAATAATGCTTATCTTCCATCTTCTTTATATTTTTGTTGCAGTAATCATTGAAAATTTTCAGGTCACTGTTCATTTTTTCCAACTCACATTACACCTATTGTAGCTGTCAAGATAAGCATTGCTTCATAGTCTTGTATCTGCTGTAATTCATATTGCTGCATTATGGATGTAATAATGTGAACAACCTTTTTAGCATTCATAAATCCTATGTTCACAAATTACACGACTTCTCAGTGTTCTTTTTTATCTCTCTTTTGCTTTTGATTGATATATAGTTTGATGAAAAATTTGTAATATTCTCCTCACCCTCTTCAGTCATATATTTATATTGTTGAAATATCTACAGAATAATTGCAGTATTCCCCCTACCCTCTTCAAACATGTATTAATTTATATTATTGAAATATCTACAGGAATTCTGCACCACTGCCAGAGTTTTATGCCAATAAAACTCCCGATATCTTGTTGCCAGAAGTAGGATTTCGTATTGCTGCCCTTCGTGAAACATTTGAGGAATCAGAACTCTTGCTTAGTAGCTATATGTCCGAAGACTCCTACAAACAGATTGATTTAAAGAAATGGAGTAAAGCTGTGCGTGATGATCCAGCTCAGGTAATTTATTTATAGAGAAAGGAAATCATAAATATATTACTCTTCAGACATTCTTTCTTGCAATTTTATTAGGACACTACAGACCAAGTTGTTTACTTTCCTATAGATTTAAGCAGTAGCTTTAATAAACTGTGATCTAAAAAAATTCTGGTTATTTAATTCAAACTCATTATTATTTCTCAAAGAAATTGGCAAACCTAAGTTGTAACTGTTCATTTACCCTTGTAGCCTGCAAAATGTTTGTGTTACTTGTGAGATTCTTATCCACAAAGGGGGTGTCAGACAGATATAGATCTTTCCACAAATTTAGATAAAATTACCTATTAGTACATAATCTTTTTTCAGATATATAAACACTTGTCTTTCAAAAGCTTCACAAACCTTACACAAGAAAAATGTCTTTAGCAATACAGGTATTAAAGTACTACCTGATTGTATCTATACAAGTTCATAAATTATTTTATATGCAAAATCCTTGACCACCAGAAATAATAAACATGCAAGAGGACAAAAATGTAACTCTTCACGATTCACAAGGTCTCTCATGGTTGTAGAAGGACCTGATTGGTGGTTGCATTTCTCAACTCGAATTTGCTTTTCTTACGTTAATCAGTGAGACTCACGTGACAGTTGTGGGAGAATGACTGAATTACAAATATGCTTTCTTCAGTAGGAGTGCGAAAGATATGAGTTTTAATTTTGCAAGTTTTGGTATAAACAAAGCAGTACCAGAGATTTTATTTTTCATGGAAACTCAATGTTCCTATATTCAGTAATACATGGAAATTTGAATTATTAATGAATAACCTTTTGTGTAATGAGTCACTTTGTAAAAATACAGACATAAGAATAGGCTAATTAGCAAATGACTAAAGTTTAAAGAAATAATGGAGAAAAGTAAAGTATTTTTTAAATGTACCCACAAGCAAAGGAGTGCATGTCCGGGTCTGTGGTCAGGGCCTGAGGTTTGATAACAATGTTTATATGAGTAATATAGTACCATCAATATAACATGTTAGAAGCAAAGTTACTCTAGGAAGTTAAGAAAAAATATGTATAAAATCAAATTGTATGAGACTATATAATTTCTGTGTAAAGCAAAGATCGGGTAAGCCAATAATTCGTAGAGGTCCCTATGCTTATAGTCAAGACATAGCACTACAGTGTTGTTCCTTTTGATACTTTATAGAAATTCTGAATGTTTATAAATACTCTGTTTCTGTGTTTCTCTTGATAATGTAACTAAGAAAAAGTGCCATTACTTTTATTTTACTGTCAGGTGACATGTACATAAGCCCTCCCCTTTGTATAGATTATAGTATGATCATCATCACAGTCAGTTGTAAAGTCACATTCATGAAATGTAAAAAAATAGTGTGCCATGAAAAAGCCATTGTAATTACTAGAAACCACACTTTATTGGGCATGTTTCATTTTTTGTTGTTGTTGGCCATTTTCTGCTTAAGATAGTTTTTCATGCTGTTCTAATGCTTGAAGATTTTTTCAGTTGGTTTGTGTGAGTGGATAAGATCTTTGGCTTTTTTTTTATCATGAAACCCTTTCAGTTTTAGAGGCCCTTCATAACAGTATGTTATATATTGCTGCCATGTCCTTTTGGCTTGAGGTTATTCAATTAATTGTTAATTAGAACTTGATCTCCATAGTGATAGCTTGCACTTTTTCTAATTTTATGAAAAGATAACTTTACGTTGAGGCCATTTGGGTAGCAGGGACTACAGTTTATGTGTTTTCAAGAGCTTTATAACTTGATTTTGTAGTTAATAAAACTGATTAATTCTGTTAGTCCCTCTCACTCATTCTTAATCTAGTACTTAATCATTTGAGTTATATATGGATATTTTCCTTACAGTTCCTTGCTCTTTTTGGTGAATTTGGTGGTTGCCCTGCTATTTGGAACTTGCATGAATGGTCTGGATGGCTCACTCCTTCTGCAATGAAAAAGAGATTTGATACAGCATTTTATATTGCTTTTGTGGATGGAATATCAAAAGCAGCAGCAGATGGAGGAGAAATTTCTGATATCCAGGTAAGTGGAAGTGTTTCATTCTTATACTACTGTGAATTAAATGTATAGATACAATTAGCATGATGTGGTGTTATTTAAGAGCCTGAAAGTTACCTGTCAGGGAAGTAATAAAAGGTGACACAATTGTAGATGGCATAGTATGTAATTGTACAGTTGTGGATCCATGTGGACAACTCTAGTAAGTAAAATGTCTTACAGGATTCAGATAAAATTAGCATTGGTAACAGAATAACAGAACAGTAACATTTTGGCTACACTTGAGCCGTGTGAGTGAGCACAAGGCAAATTGATGTAAATGCCTGTTGTTTGCTTTAGCAAATAAAACTTTGACGTTATTTGATGTGTTTACAGGTAATGCTGGTAAGTGGTCTGAAGGTTGCCAAACATCACAAGGGTACCCAGTGGTTACCTTAGTGTTGAGCATTATAACTGTATTAGCTTTAGGATGTTGAAAGGATGAAAGTAGATTAACCAGTATTAGAAAAAAAGTATAGCAAGGTCTCTCATGCTGTTTAGTCAGTGACAGTGAATTATGACCCTTCTGATGGGTACGTGTCGTTCATAATTTTTCTGTAGTAGGCACAGTTGCAGTCTAGTTGAAAAGTATCTTTAGATCTAGTAGTGTAAGTCACAACTGTGGGTGGGCTTTTACTGGCATGAATAAAATTGTATTTTCCTTAGTGATGTTTGGAATAACTAATATTTTTTTATGTACAGAAGCAGCCTTGATTCAAAATGAAGTTCCCTCAGGGCTAACAGAACGATTGACTCTTTATTTACCCAAATTATTTGATATCATTGAACAGGCTAGCTATGAAGATTAAAGATCTGTAGCTTGTTTAAAAGCTGGGGAACTCTTTTAAAAGTGTCTTATGAGCTTCCTTGATGGCTCCATAATCATTCACTTTTTTTTTTTTTGCTCCACCCTGTGTAAGTAACAAATGTTAAAAAGTAAAGTTTACTTTTGATTAAGAAATGATCTCAGCAGTGTATGCTCAGTGTAGGGCTGGGCTGAGGATAACCCTTAGATAAAACAATGTTCTTTTCAGAAGTGTCAGAAATAGAGGGTTTTCAGCATAGGCAGCCAAAAGTATCACTAGACCTTGCAGAGCTTCAAACATTAACCTCTCCAAGTGGACCCCTTTGTGTAATTAATATAATGAGAGGGGCCTGAAGTTAGGTACCCCACTATCCCTTATACAGCAGATATTCTAATTTTTTGTATACATCGTAAGTAGTCAGCCTTGCCGTCCTACTCTATAAATCCACCTTCTCACAAGTCTTTTGCCTCTTTCCTCTCTTAGGTTTGACTTGAAGCTAATTGATTAGTTTTAGAACAGGGTTCCTTACAGGTTGTCCAAACCCCCAAGCTAGAATTTCTTAGTTTTTAAGAGTTTCAGTTAGTCTCCCTATGAACCTTTACAGGAGGCTTTGCTCCTGAGTTATGCACTGAAGATGGTTTGTTTTGCTTCTTGCTTTTTGAAGGCAAGTCATTGAGATTTATGCTGTATTCAGGGCTGTCACACATTCTAAGAGGTGGAGTTTTAGAGGTTTGTTGCTTGCAGCAAACCATATGGTGATGACCCAAACTCCAAGCTGTCATCAGTGCTCCACAATACCTTCAACATCCCTCTCTTTCCCCTAGTAACTGTCTTCTTCCTAATGATAATTTCAGCTAAAAGGAAGTTGCTGAGCAGTAATCAAAGGATAGTATACATATTTTTGTAGTAGTTCAGGGACAATATATCCATTACATTAAAGGTTCTATAAATTAATACATTTCCATACTTGTGATAGAATAGTTGCCACATTTTCCTAAAGGATAGTTTTGTGCTGTTCGTATTCCCATTCATATGCATATGAGCTAACTCCCCTATATTTTTTAAATCGTATGTTGACAGGTTGCATCTCCCGTGTCAATTCTTGAGCAGTGGATGAATGGACATATACTGCTTCCACCTCCTCAAGCATATGAAATATCTCGGTTCCTACAGTTCAGAGACTATGACAAGCTAAAAAGAGTTTGCAGTTAACAGAGGAAAGATGGGGCTAGAGAGATGGTGTCCAGTAAAAGTAATGGCAACAGATGGATTTCTTACAGTCTTACCAGGTAAGAGATTTATTTTAAATATTATTGTGGCAAGAAGTTTTACCTTACCTGATAATCCAAATTAGTGGCGAACATAATTAGGTTGGTTTCATGTTTGTTTTCCAAAGGGAATACCATTTGACTTTCAAGTGTTGTGTTTTGTCAGGTAGTAATGAATACTTTCAATGTCTTTATAAGAAATGATGTGGGTAAGAGAATGTTGTCTTTTTTGGAAGTGGAATGTCACCACTTAGTGAATAGGCACTTCTGTTGACTTTGGCTTAACTTCTTATAAAGTTACTTTAGAAATACAAAGAATATAATTTAGGCATTTCTGTGTTACCTAGACAAAAAGGCCTGTATGAGTACGTATTGATTTAATATAAATATGATATTCAAAATTGGTCTTTAGAAGTAGAGAAGAGTAATAAAATTAGTATATGCTTAATGTTTTATTTTAAAAATAATATATTAATTCTCCGAATATCCCAAATTAATGCGTATTCAAGATTTGATATCTGCTTTCATTTTGAAAAATACATATCCTAAAATATCACTCAGATCCTCATAGACATTAAGTAATATATATTTTAATTGTGCTAAAGTTACCATGAATTTACCTGTTAGAGATATAGAAGAAATACTGTCTTCATGAGAGAAAACTAGATTTAAAGCTGATTTTTCATAAACATGAAAACAGGTAGTTTAGATTTTGTTAATGGTAATAATTTTATTGGTAGTTTCAGACCATAACTAAATGAAATAGGCAAAATATCAAATTATTGTTATTAGCGATAGAATCAGTTTTTTATATATATATATATATATATATATATATATATATATATATATATATATATATATATATATATATATATATATATACAGGCAGTCCCGTTTGTTAACAGCGGGCTTGGTTAATGGCGACCTGGTTTTTACGGCACTTGTCTAGCGACAAAAATCGGCAACTTTTGGCGTAAAAATTGCAGATTTTCGCTTATCAGTGCAGATAATTGGGTATTAGCACCAATATATACCTAACAGAGGCACTGATGAGCTAAAGTCGGCACAGATAAGCCCTGAAAATTGCCCGAAAAAGCGCTGGAAATTGCCGATTTTCGGTTATCATCACACCCCCAGAACGGAATCCCCGCCGATAACCGAGGACTGCCTGTATGTATGTATGTATGTATATATATATATATATATATATATATATATATATATATATATATATATATATATATATATATATATATATATATATATATATATATATATATATTTATTATAATTTACAAGAAGTTGCTGATAACAGCGCCTCCCCACCTACTTTGCCCTTTGTTTATTGAGAGTAGAATTGTCGCTGCATGCCCAGTCCTAGTTGACCTAGATATCAGAACAAAGTTATCAACATTTCGATCTGTCCCTCTCTTTACCTGAAACAGGTATAGTGAACCCCCTATATTCTTGGGGGATGTTACCACACCCCCAATAGCTAAAATCCGTGAATACTTAAAACCCCTCTAAAACACTTAGAAATGCCCATTTTGATAGTTTAAACACAAGAAAAACCCTGTAAAAATGCTTATACTTGAGTATTTTAATAGTTTTATCACGAAAAGTGCATTTATTCATGAAAATCATATGAAAATACAGTAATTAGTGAATATTTCTCAGTGAAAAATACCAAGAATGGGTGAATTTTCATGCAAATAATGGGTAGATATGTTCTACAGAGAAACCCATGAATGCTTGAGTCCATGAATCGTGAGAACGCGAATACAGGGGTTTACTGTATTGAGATGGCATGGGTAAAGGCAAGATACGAGGCTGGGTGCTGCTCCCTTAAAGCAGCTTAGCCTGGCAAATGACACATCGTTTGCACATGGCCCCAGTTATCCTCCAGAAGTTTGCACAGCAGCCACGGCCTTGCACGGCTGAGGGCTTAAAAAGGAAAGGACAGGGGATCTGAGTAGCAGTAGACCGGTAGCAGCCGTAGTCATAGGGGAGTAGAAGTACGGTAGCCATACACGTGGGCGAGTGATACCATTGCTGAGAAACCTTTATTCCCCCTGGCCGACTCCAGACCACAGTCATCCTCAAGTGCATCGCCATATGTGAGATCGTCCCTTGTCATCCTTCGCCAGAGACCTGCTTTCCTTAAGGTAAAGTGCAAGTAAAGACTTTTCGGTCACGACAGTTTGCCCTCTAGAAAGTTATTGGGGTGCCAGTATTTCACCTCTGTCCTTGTGCCAGTTTATCCAGTGCCATTTCCAATGTCCTGTGTTCAAGTGTAAAGTGGTCATTCATTCCTCGAGTCCTTAGCACCCTCAGGGCAGACTCGAGTCATATTCTGTATTATATTGTTCCTTTACTGGCGTGTAATATGTAAATCTCTCTTGCAGAGGACCTATTCGCAGTGGACTCATCTTGGACTGTGCCTTGCCTTAGTCAGAGTTAAGTATACCTTAGTCAAGACTCCAGTAGAAGGATCTTCCCTATTTTCCCCTTTTAATGCTTTTTTTTGCTTTTAAATATAATTCCTTAATTTATCCTAAGTGTTTACATAACATTTCCTTATGATGTAGAGCCTTCAGCTCTAAAATCATCCCTTGTTCTTTTTTTTTACGATTTCCCTTTACGCAAGTCAGAACTCCAAGGCCAATAAAATAAAGTTTCCGTTGCCGGCCTGTAAAAATACCATAAACCCAGGGAAATTCGTAAAAGTGGCGACCTTCCTATAGATGTCGTTTAGCATTTGCATTTTTCCCCACTATTGTTGCTTTGTGCATTTGCAACTCGCCAAATCAGCGATTAGCAAAGCTAAGCTGGGTGCGAAACAAATCCAAACCTGTTACCAAGAGCACAGACCAAGAGAGTTCCGCGTAAGTAATGTGTTTATCTGAAAACAATTTTTTTTTAGTCGTGACTGTTCCTAGGAATTAGGAATAGGGACCCATGTATTCACTGAGAGAAGAGACCCGCCATATTAGATTTGTTAATGCATGCCTTTCAGGATAGGTAATTAGGAAATAACCAGTGCTAACCATTCTTTGCTGCGAGGAATAGAGCGAAATTCCTCTGTGTTAAAATCTTTGCCATATTTTTGCTTGAGGAATAGTGTTAAAAGAAATTCCTGTGTGTTAAATTTTACATCTCATTTTGGAATAGCGAGATTATTTAGGCGCGTGATAAACTCCCCGTGGGATAAGATCAGCTTGCATTGCTGGAATACTCTCTCAGTTTAGCTAAAACTCGAATTAGGGGTTAGGAAAGCGAAATCTGAACTCTGCTTTTAGGGAAAATTACGAGGTCATTTTTACTGTTATCCTCTCATCCCGGGAAATTCCCTGGAGTCCCAGACTGTCTACAGATAGATGGGTTCATTCACACAGAGTAAAAATAACTCCGGTGAGTGTCAGACAACCTTCACCCCTGCCCCCTGCCCATGTGTGTACCCTCTTTTTCATTCATTCCTGGGTAGTTTGTTGTTTTAGAACTGTCCCTACTGGAGCCACTCTCAGCAAAATTTTTTGGGAGGTTTTATCCCATTAGTAATTTCTAAGCCCTAAGGGACAAATCGTATTTTCAAGTCTTACGAGACCAACCCAATTTCTTAGTCCTGAGGGACGGATCATACTTCAAATCTTAGAGACTCCACTAAAAATTCTATGTTGCACGAGGCGAGAATTTCCAAGTCCTACAGGCAAACCAAATTCCAAGTCTTAAGAGACTCCACTAAAAATTCTACATCGCACGAGGTGAGAATTTCTAATTCCTACGGGAAAACCAAATTCCAAGTCTTAAGAGACTCCACTAAAAATTCTATGTTGCACGAGGCGAGAATTTCTAATTCCTGCAGGAAAACCAAAATCAAGTCCTTTTGAGACCTTATATTAGTGTATTTCACACACACATCTAAGCCCTTACGGGACTGATCATTCCAGTTCGTTAGAACAACGCCTAATTTCACGCTATGGCCAGCTAAGTCCAGCGTGACATAAAATCCAGTTATGTCCTATGAGATGCATATTAAAATTCTTACTCAGACATATTAAATTTTAATAAAGTCTCCTCAGACTTACTGATCAATTGTCTTATTCAGGCAGATCCATTCTCCTTCAGCCTGAACAATTGAGTGTTTCAGATTCCTGCAATTGAGTCTTTTCAGACAACCTGAGTCTTCTCAGACATGTTTGATTCGCTAGAGAGTCCAGTCCATATAACCATTATTTCAAGATGGCTACTGCCAGAGCCCAACAAAATGAGGACTTCAAATTCTACATGTCCACTGGAAAGGACATGGGACTATCAGGGCAAGCTCTGAGAGACTGGGTTCAAGAGAAAGTGGACGATGCCAAGGCGGAAAGAGAGCTAGAGAGAGAGAGAGAGAAAGAATTGCCCAAAGAAAAGAGAGGAGAAAGAGCGGAAGAGAGAAGCTAGAAATGGCACGAGAAGGAGTTAGAACTGCAAGGGAGAGAGAAAGAAAGAATTGCCACAAAAGAGAAAAGAGAGGAGAAAGAACGGGAGAGAGGGAAAAAGAGAGAATCGCCCAAGAGAAAAGAGAGGAGAAAGAACGAGAAGAGAGAGAGAGAGAGAGAGAAAGAGAGGATCGCCTAGGAGAAGAGAGTGGAGAAACAGAGGGAGGAGCGAGAGCAACCCGCACCCATGACATCCAGATCTCAGAACGACAGAACGCCACACCCCCTCCTGCCGTGGGAATGAGTGCCCTCAGCCAGCTCACTCGTTCATGCCAAAATGGACAGAGGCTGAACCTGAAGTATGGATTGAAAGGGCCGAAAGAGTCCTGGAGTTCTGCACCCTCTCCCCCACGGAACTCTCCCTTGTTCTCACTAAATTCCTGGGAGGGAAGGCACTCGTTGCCTACCACGCCCCTTGGCAGAGGATAGGGGAACTGGGAAGCCGCACGCCAAACGGTTACCAAGGTGTATGAGATTACCCCCGAGCGGTGGAGGAGGCGTTGGAGAGAGCAGCCAAGAGAAGCAGGCCAGACTTGGTCCGATTGGGCGTACCATTCTGAGCGGGCGTTAGCAAAATGGCTTGAGTCCGAAGGAGCCACTAGCACCTCTGAGGTACTCGAGAAATTTAAATTTGAGCATTTCCTGCGCTACGCCCCTCCTGCCCTGGCCACTCATGTAGTAGAAAAAGCCCCAGCAACACTCACCGAGTGTTGCGGATAGCAGACATGTGGGAGACTCACCAACCTCAGGAAGGATCCATGGGGCGGAAGATAAATCCCTGTCCCTCCTCAGAGGATCAAATTTCCGTAAGAATGGGAACTCGGGTAAGCCCCCAACTTGCCATTATTGCAAGAAGACGGGGCATTTCTCTGATCAGTGCGGAAACAAGAAAACAGCGCTTCTTTCTCCCGGAAAACCACCCAATAACTGTTCTGCCCTCCACAGGGGCAGCACGGAAAGATTTTAGCCAAACCTTTTGCACGGCGTGTAAGGTTTATGGCCACTCTCCCTCATGGGTGAAATGCCCTAACAATAATAAATCCAATACTCCCGCCGTCGCCTTGGTCGTCATGAATTCCAAGTCCTTGGGCCCTCCCGCCGAAGGTCCCATACAGTATATGTGGCCCTCCCCGAGGCAGCTACCCCGCGCGCCAAGTCGAGGCATTCAATGACTCTGGCTCGCAAATCTCCCTTGTACGAAGGGACAGAGTTCCCTATGGAGCTATCATCAATAGACTAAAACTCGTCACTATCGAGGGAGTAAATCAATTTAGAATGATACTCCTTACGGTCCAATTGAGAGTTATGAGACCTCATCACTCAAAAATTTGCAATCTTGCAGTAGCAAGCTATCTTCCCAGAGGCTATGACATCATCCTGGAACATGACTTTCAGTCCCCACAGAAATCATGACAATCCAGGGGTCCACATTCCCCAACTCATTCCTCAGGCGCGAGAAATCCTCCACCGCCTGTTCCCCAGTCAAGACTGGCGCCCCCTGGGTACCATAAGGACGTGAAGTCCCTACCAGTGCCACCTGAGTACGATGCACAGGGGTCCCCTCGATCGATTCCCGATCCAATTCCAGTGCCTGGCCCTGCCTCAGTGCCTTTGCCAGGGCCCAAATCAGATCTTCCTCCCGGAGATGCCAAATCCCCTGCCAGTGCCTTGCATGCACCGTGCACCAAGCACCATCCGTCCTGACCGACGAGCACAAGAAACCTCTGATAGTGCCTGACCCTGCCTTAGTGCCAGCGCCAGAGCACAACCCAGATCACCATTCAAGGGATCCAACTCAGAACTTCCCCTCTCTTCTCCCGGCCTGGCACCTCTACCAGCGTCGGTAAGAGAGACGGTTCCTCTCGACCACAGCGGAAGTTCACCTAAAGGTGCGGCCTAGCAACTCGTGCCTGAGCTGGTCATTGATACCTGTGAGTTGTCCACGCCCCCGCCGACCGTTACCGCTCTCTCGCCGCCCACTGCAGATACCTTTGAAGTCATGCTTCTGCCATCTCTCGCTGGGCCAATGAACTACAAGAGCTGCGATGGATCATGGTAGCTGAGCTGGTGAACAAAACTCCTGCGTCAGCTGTCGCAGCAGCTGGCCCAGGTGGCACTCCATGCCGCCCTCCGGCCTCAGGCCCTCCGATTCCCTGGCCGAGGACAACTGTCCAAGTAGGAGAGGTTTGCGGCGGAATTACCATGGGTGTGGAAATTTCCAGGTAGTCTACAAAGAGCTCTAGAGCTCTCCTGGCACCTGTGCCACCATTTCATCTTTCGAAGGTCTTGGCACCTCTAATCCAGAAGAGGATGTCAAGGCCCTCCACTATCTTCTTCTGTTCCTCTGGAACTTCTACCCCTTATCATTCTCTGTTAATCTTTTCTTGAATTAACACCACAAGAGGCAATTAAATACGGGATACCATTCCCCTCAAAATGCATAAATCATTGAGAATAACAGAGTGGGAAGTGGCACGCCCTTGCGCCCCTACCTTGGCACAGGGCATGTGAGTCAGCTCTTCCTGGAGTCGTGTCCTTTAGGTTCCCTTTCCAGCCCCTGTGCTGAGAGATAGTCCGGGCTGTAGTTTATATGTGACGGACGATAAATTCTTGCATAAACACTAAATACCTCACTCCATTTTCATTGACTCTTCTGTGCATATCATTTACTCTTTCATTCATTTATTTATTTTTCCGTTTTTCTACTTTTAATGAATTGCCAGTCATAGACTCCTGCCCTTGTGATTTTTTCGTAAAATCCGAGAGATGTGTCCCGCCTTTTAGTACGTGGTCACGCCACTCACTGGTATCATCCTGTTCATTTTTCCTTTTGTTATTTTTTTTCTAAGAACTCTATTTTGTCCCAGACCCCTTGTCTTTTGTCTGCTTATCCTGTCATAACATTGAGCGAGTATCTATTTAGAGCCTGTGCCCGAGTTATGGGCAGTGGACGCATAAAATTAGCGTGGTTTAAAGTTAGCGAATTTAAACTCGCAAATACTCATGCTCACCCACAGCTGTCAAAAAACCACAGTGTAAGTTGTCAGCCGTCAACTGTCGAGTTGGCGATGCTTTGAACTATTAGCTATGCAATTACCAATGTGAATTGTGTA
This sequence comes from Macrobrachium rosenbergii, assembly GCF_040412425.1. NCBI lineage: Eukaryota > Metazoa > Arthropoda > Malacostraca > Decapoda > Palaemonidae > Macrobrachium > Macrobrachium rosenbergii. The sequence continues at coordinate 73,717,980 of NC_089742.1, read as the reverse complement.
TCGTCATTACAATATCATGTAAAGGGGATGTCATTTACAAAAATAAACACTGTGTTATCATTTACACTGCCTCTTCAAGGCATACTAACTGCATGCCTCTGCTTATTTAGAATTAAGGAACTTATATGTAAATTAATTCTTAAATTTTGTCACCTGCCTCAAAATTATCTTGTCCTCATAACCTTAAAGTAATGTATACCGTAAATTTGAAGAAATTAATGTGCCATGTTAAAGTAGTTTAATATTAATGCGTTGGAAGTATATAAAGTGAAGCGTTTTCCATTTTGTGTGGGGATAAAGTAAAGTAAAAGCTTTTCCATTTCTTGTTGGGAGAAGAGTAAAGTAAAGCAGCTGTGCCGACTTCTTGAATATCAACATACAAGCCTGAGTAAAGGCTCGTATGTTATCTTCCGTGCAGAGCTATTATAATTTACAAGAAGTCGCTGCACAGCGCGCCTCCCCCCACCTAATTTGCCCTTTGTTTATTGAGTAGAATCATCTGCATGGCGGTCCTAGTTGACCTAGATATCAGAACAAAGTTATCAACATTTCGATCTGTCCCTTTCTTTACCTGGAAACAGATATTGAGATGGCATGGGTAAAAAGGGCAAAGAGAGAGGCTGGGTGCTGCTCCATTAAGCAGCTTAGCCCAACTAAGCTGCTTAAAACAACCTTCTAAAGACAGATTAAGCTGCTGAATTGTCTTTCCTTTCTCAGGATACATGGGAAGAGGCAACCGATGGCTGAACACCTGGCAAATGACACATCATTTGCACACGCCCCAGCTATCGGCAGAAGTTTGCACGTGGCCACGACACACGGCCAAGGCCTTAAAAGGAAAGGACAGGAGATCTGAGTAGCAGTAGAAGTCCGGTGGCAGCCGTAGTCATAGGGAGTAGAAGTACAGTAGCCATACACGTGGGCGAGTGATACCATTGCTGAGAGACCGTCATTCCCCTGTCTGACTCCAGACCACAGTCATTCTCGAGGTGCATCGCCATCGTGTGACCCCTGGTCATCCTTCGCCAGAGACCCGCTTCCCCTAAGGTAAAGTGCAAGTAAAGACTTTTCGGTCACGACAGTTTGCCCTTTAGAAAGTTATTGGGGTGCCAGTACAGGCAGTCCCGGTTAACAGCGGACCGGTTAACAGCTTATCCGGTTTTATGGCGCTTGCCAGTGATTCTTTAAAATCGGCAATTTTCGTGAGAGAAAATCGCCGATTTCCACTCGGCGCCGATAATTGGGTATTGGCACTGATAGATACCTAACAGAGGTGCGATAACCGAAAATCGGCGTCTTTTAGCAAGCGCCGATAACCCTGAAAATCGCCAAAAAGGCGCCAAAATCGTTGATTTTCGGTTAGCGGCAATTTCAGGTTATCATCACACCCTCAGAAAACGGAACCCCCCGATAATAGGGGACTGCCTGTATTTCACCTCTGCCCTTGTGCCAGCTGGATCCAGTGCCATTTCCAATGTCCTTTGTTCAAGTGTAAAGTGGTCATTCATTCCTTGAGTCCTTGGCACCCTCATGCAGACTCAAGTCATATTCTGTATTATATTGTTCTTTTACTGGCATGTAATGTGTAAATCTTGCAGAGGGACCTATTCGCAGTGGACTCATCTTGGACTGTGCCTTCCCCTTAGTCAAGACTCCAGTAGAAGGATCTTCAGGCATTGCAAGCCCTTTAACAATTTACTTACCCATTTTTCCCTCTAATGCTTTCTTTTGTAAATATAATTCCTTAATTTATCCTAAGTGTTTTAGTAACATTTCCTTATGAAGTAGAGCCTTCAGCTCCTAAAATCATCCCTTGTTCTTTGTTTTTATGATTTCCCTTTCATGCAAGTCAGAACTCCAAGGCCAATAAAATAAAGTTTCCGTTTGCCAGCCTGTAAAAATACCATAAACCCAGGAAATTTGTATATTATATATATATATATTTATATATATATATATATATATATATATATATATATATATATATATATATTATATATATAATTTATATATAATTATATATAATATATTATATATATATATTTTTATATATAAAAATATATATATATATATATATATATATATTATATATATATATTATATATATATATATATATATATATATATATATATATATATATATATATATATATATATATATATATATATATATATATATATGTATATATGTATATATATATATATATATATATATATATATATATATATATATATATGTATATATATATATATATATATATATATATATATATATATATATATATATATATATATATATATATATATGATATTGAATATATATATATAATATATATATATATATATATATATATATATATATAGCCAAAATAGATAACTATTGCATATGTATATATATATATATATATAAAGATGAAAATATAAATATATATATATAGGACCAAGACCTGGCAGATAACGTCCATAATATTTTTCATAACTTTATTTGTACTTACGTTTCAAGACATCTGTCTCATTATCAAAGCTGGAATAAGTAAAATATAAATACAAAATCAGACTCATACTTAAAATTACAATCAAAATATAAAAAAAGTTATACAAAAGAAAGACAAAATTAAGAAGACCGTTACCGTTTATGAAAGTATAAAAAGTATAGTGACATAAACAAAAATTCCAGGCCGGGTAAACTCGTCAGGTACAGAGTTGTTGAGGTAGTTTGGTTGTTCAATCTTGGTACCAGTAGTTTAATAAAAGAGATTCAAAGATAGGGAGCGAAGAACTGGGGACTTTGGAAAGTATTTTAAAATTTCTATAATCAATTTCTGTTTTATCTTTTGGCGTGTTCTCGAATATTTGAGAACTCTGGATTAGATAATTTGACTCAGTTCTATAACCGACCCCACTATGACAATCAATTCGCACTTTCAGTAGGCGGCGTGAGGGATAATTATTTCCTGACTACATCGGGGCAAGCAAATAAATATTTGCTTGATTTTGAAACAGGAAATACGGGGCGCCAACTGAAAGTGCTTAAGTTGATTGTCATAGTCTGTTATGGGAAACTGGAGTCAAATTATCTAATCCAGAGTTCTCATATGTCGAGAACACGCCAAAAGATGTAAAACAGAAATTGATTATGAAATTTTAAAATACTTTCCAAAGTCCCCAGTTCTTGGCCTCCTATCTTTGAATCTCTTTTTATTAAACTACTTATAGGCAAGATTGAACAATAAATGATATCTCAACAATCTGTAACTGACGTGAGTTTTGAATTCTTTGTTTATGTCATTTGCAGATATTATATACATGTATATAAAAAATTTGTCTTTTCTTTGTATAACTTTTTTATATTTTGATTGTAATTTAAGTATGAAGTCTGATTTTATATTTATATTTTACTTATTCCAGCTTTGATAATGAGACAGATGTCTATGAATATATAATTTAAATAAAGTTATGCCGTTATTATGGAGAACAATCTTCCTCTGCCCTTGGTCCTGTTTGCCCATGGGATAGCAGCCACCTGTATACTCTCAGCTATATATATATATATATATATATATATATATATATATATATATATATATATATATATATATATATATATATCATATATATATATATATATATATATATATATATATATATATATTACTGTATAAACTCTCTTACCAGTTTAGTATAATTATTGACCAGTTTAACCCTTAAAACTAGTTGATTGAGCTTCAGTGTGAAGTAAAACAGGTTTGGGGAGGTGGACAGATTGCACTTCAGTGTGAAGCAGAATTACGCACCACTGTTATGGTAATAAGGATTCGAAAAACAAAGGTGCCAATACTTCTATATACTATAAATTAACTAATGGCAACTTTTATACAGATGTGAGAGTTAGGCCAGTATCAGTAATGCTTATGACTTCAAGTAAAGGGGGAAGGTGCATCTCTCTCTCTCACGAGTCTTTTAAGTAAATTTGCTTGTAAATGTGAGAAGGGTTTGTTGTTTTTGTTTTGGTCTTTTACGATAGTATGTCGGTGGTAAATGTAATTTTACAAAGAAAATTGCAAAGAAATATTAGAAAAAGCATGTAAAAGTGAAAAAATAGGTACTGAATCTTCCTTCTTGTAAACTTACGTGAATATTTTACAACAAATATGCAAAAAATTTGTTACTGCTTTTATTTCTTATGTTTTGATATAGTGTGAGCCGTAATAATAATTTTACAAAATCCAAAAAACTTATTTATTAGAAGAAGCATATATAAGTTGGTAAAATTTACGATTGTCTTGTAAATGAGACCCCACAAGGGGTTTTAGATAGTTATTTTCAACGTCTTGTGGAAGGTAGGGAAAATTTTTTAGAATTTTTATCCATTGATGTGATTTTTTTATTTTGCCGACCTCAAAGTTTCCCCAGTCTTGGGTGCTGCACATTGATAGATTATGCCATCCCTTAAGGGTTAAAGAATGGAAAATGAAAATAAGAAAAATATTCAGGAAAGAATTAATACTGCTCCTAATATCTGTCCATGTTCCATCTATTTGATTAATAAGAAATATTTTACATTACCTGTGGATCAGGCTGATAATAATATTAGTTTTAATCTCAGAAATCATTAATAACTTTGAGAAGTGCGATGTTGATCAGAAAAAGCATAGACAATTTGTTTGTGGACATGCACAAGTCATATAAATTGGTACCTTCCTATAATCCAACTGTCATATGTTGTATACCAAAATTTCAAAATGTCCTAGTAAATGTAGACATAAGGAGCTCAGTAAATTGCGTTGTTAATGATATTGATATTCTTAGTTTACATTTAGATGAGTTTTATGACAGATAATAGTGGAAATAACAAATGGATTATTAATATCAACAGTAAAATATTGCTGTCAATTCTTATTTAACAGTAACCCTGAAAGTCCAGGTAATTTTATGCTATCTATTTGTGTATGCTATGTTGCCACACGAAGAATCTTATTAGATGCATTGTTTCCGTATACAGTAAATATATTGGGTCTGGTTTAGAAGTATGCCATAAAAATAAGAAATATAAATGAAACTAACATGCTTAAAATATTGAGATTCTGTATTTATAAGAATATATTGGCTTAACAATGCTAATTGGTATTACATTTTTGTGAATCTAAATTCTTCCTTAATACTGCAATCCATTAGAAGGCATACTTAGACATAAAAATACCATTAGGTTTATAGATGATCTAGTATCATTGATTAAATAGGTATGTTATTTGATGTTAATTCATTATATCCTAAGGTAGGCTACTTGAAGTTTCCAGTACATACTAATAATGGCCCTTATGATACAGGATCTTTCTATGATATTGATGTTAAAATTATTGCTAACAAATTTCAAACTGAAGTTTTGATAAAAATATAGATTTTAACATTTCAATAATAGGCCCTCACTCTCTGTACTTTTAATACACCAGTTAATTTAACTTATGAAGTCATATGCATGCAATGCTCTAGAATTAAAAATGTTGGTATATAGGGTAAAGATTTTTATTCTAAATAGCCAGCTTTTGTTGTTGAACTGATTGATAAATTTCCTATATAGTTTTAAAAAACTATAAAATTAATCAGAAGTTAGAAGTCTTGTACACAACATGAATACTATAATTTTCATGTCATGCACTGTAGGCATTACTAAAGGGCATTTCCAATGTCTCTTCAGCCACTGGCTGCACACACTCTGTAGCATTTTGCTTTACCTCCATTTTCACTTCCATTCTTTAGTCTTGTAGTTCAACCTCTCTAACAACTACTTCTTAGTTTAGTGGAACTGTGGGTTTTCTCCTGATCCATCTTTAGATTCTTGTTCTTCATTGTACAGTATTTATTTTCTGGATCTCATTGCATTTATTTTCTGGATCTCTTTATCTTGCTGTCCAACCAATCCAACTCCCCTCTTTTCACTGTCTTAAGTGCTGAGTGACCAAAAGACCCCAGTCTTTATCTTGACAACTTAAATTAAATATCAAACAATACATATAATTTCATTAATAAGTTAGATTATTATATGAAATTATCTGATATCTGAAGTTTAGGATTCCTGTACTCTTGTGTATCTTCTGTGCATGTCTAAATATATTTTTTATATATATAACTTCCAGGACTATCATAACACTTTCTTTATAATTATGGAGATACATTATGTTCCTGAAGACTAACAACATATGTAGTGGTAACTATGCGAATTGTAGTTAAGTATGATATAATAATGAATTTTTGGTAATTGTATATATTATTTTAAATTATGTATCATTGCATTATATTTATATTTGTGTATACTTACATTCATATTGTGTAATATATATATATATATATATATATATATATAAGGGATTTTGACAGAGGAAAAATCTATTTCTGAGGAAGGTCCCGTGTCACCCGGTGAAATTCCATTACAGCACGAATTTCTAGGTATAACAATGCTAGATATACCAGAGAAAAAGAGCTTTCAGGAAAGCTGGGGTTACTACCCCCAGTCGATCGTCTTTAGAAGACGTCGGTATAATGAAGGGTGAGTGAAATACCACTACCACGGAAATATACTCGAAAGATCTCTCCTTATCAAAACCCCGTAAAGAGTGGTGAGCCGTTACAGCTCCCACACTCCAACACCCGCCAGGACGGCGACACCAGCGCCACCTACTTCATTCCATGCTAGCACTAACCCCAGACTTGGCATGTGCAAGAAGGGGGAGAGTACTAGACTAGACAGGGAGGGTCACCGGGTGACACGGGACCTTCCTCAGAAATAGATTTTCCTCTGTCAAAATCCCTTTTCTGAGTTCAGTCCGTGTCAGCGGTGAAATAGTGATAGAGAATCATGCCAAGACTGCTACTACTGGAAAACAAGGGGGTAACCTGAAGAAAAGGCAAAATTGTAACGAAAATAATTTTAATTAAGGAATCTCTTCCATGAAGCAAGAATACTTAAAAGTAAGGCAACTTAATTTTAAGGCACACCAATAAACTTAACACTACAAAACACTGGAGGTCCCCGGTCTGATGGGGAGGAAACCTCAAAAATCTTAAAATTACTTAAAAGTAGTGAAACATGAAATGGGCACAGAACAAGAAATACAACCTTAAAACTATATATGTAAACTTAGGCTTAAAACATGTAAGAGACAAGACTAATGAAAATAACACACAGAACAATTATCTGGGGTACATGGAGCCAACAAAAACTGTCCAGTACCCACAAAAGAAAACAATTATGGCTAATCAGATTACAGTTTTCCATCATAAAATACAAATATATCAATATGAAGAGCTAGGCAGTGAGGCATAAACGACCAGGAAAACAAGCAGAGAAGCAAATGAGGTAGGCGTAGGGGGGGAAAAGGAAAGGATATAATTATTTAATGTGGGAGATGACACTTCCCACTGCTACAGTAGAATATTTCAGGGCTTCGGTGATTTTAAATAGTGGCGTTTAAACACTAGAGGTGATTTCCAACCCGTGTATTTTGATAACTCTGAAAAGTCCATATTATGAAAATAATTAGTAGAAGTAGCCACTGCTCGAATATCATGAACTTTAGGAACTGAGTCTGGGTTGGCTTGTTTAATGAAATACAGAATCTGTTGTCTTATACCATTAAAGGGAAAGAGTACCACCTTTCTCCCTGATAAAAGAGGACCCGACTTACTCTGTGGAGTTCTTGAGAGGTAAGATTTAAGTGTATGGACTGGACATAAAGATTGATCTTGAGGAAGGGCACCACCTTCCAGGAGACCACCTGTCCTGTGGGTCTTCGTTTTTAGCTAAAAATCTAGGGTCAGGGGAGAGGAGGACTTCTCCGGATGGGAGGAAGTTAACAAAATTATCACCTCTAGTGAGCTGACAGCTCTGAAATTCTAGCACCTGAAGCCAAACTAAGTAAGAATAAGGTTTTCCTTAACAGATCTTGATAAGAGCAATGTAAGTTATCCAACTCTGGCGCTAACTTAAGGGACGTCATTGAGAAACCAAGTAACCGAATGTGGACGTGATACTGGTCTCAGACGAGCGCATGCTCTGGGATGGATGAAAAATAAGAATCTGTAAGGTCAATTTTAAAGCCGTAAAGAAATACTTTCTTCAATGCCGACTTGACTGTGGTAATAGTGGCCGGAGCCAGGCCTTTCTCAAACAGTGACCTAAAGAAGGAAACTCCTAAATTAGTCGTCATAATTTTGGCTTCAGATGCTTTCAGGAAGGAGGCTAACTTCTTGACTGCTGAGTCATATTGCCTAATAGTAGAATCTCTTTTATCTGATTCTAAAAACAGAGTGTTGACAGGGTCAATGTTTGCTCCTTTTTTAAGCTGCGAACTTTATAAAGTCCATAAAGCTAGGGCATCTTGAATCCTTGAGGAAGCTGACACAGTCTTGGTTTGTACTGTCTGGGTCAGAATGGGCTTGGGAATCCGAAGACTCCGCAAGCCCAGTTCCTGAAGGAGAGGGAACCAATTGCTCTTCGGCCAATAGGGGGCTACCAGAGCTGGTTGACCTTTGAATGTCCTTAGTTTGTGTAAAACTTTCAGCAGCAAATTTATTGGAGGGAACAGATAAATTCTCTCCCAACTGTTCCAATCTACTGTCATTGCGTCTGTGGCGAACGCCTGAGGGTCCAGGTTGGGGGCTACGTAACAGGGGAGCTTGAAGTTGCTCTCTGTTGCGAACAGATCCACTTGGAGTCCCGGAACCCGGCGGCAAATCCACTGGAAAGATTCCGCATCCAGGGACCACTCCGTCTCCAACGGGGTAGTCCTGGACAGGGAATCCGCCACCACGTTCCGGACACCTGCTAGGTGGGTGGCTGACAGGTGCCAACCGTGCTTGTTCGCCAGGGAGAAGATAGCTACCATTACTTGGTTTACTCGACCTGATCTGGAGCCGCCCTGTTGATGCAATGAACCACCACTGCGCTGTCTAACACCAACCTGATATGAATCCGATTGGGAGGGCGGATTTTCTTCAGCGTCAGAAAGACCGCCATGGCTTCCAGGGTGTTTATATGGAACTGCTGAAACATTGTGGACCACGTTCCTTGTACTTTTGTTTTGGTGAATATCCCCCAGCCGCTTAGAGAAGCGTCTGTGTGGATAACTAGTGCCGGAGGGGGAAACTGAAGTGGGACTGTTTTGGACAGGCCCTTGACTGTGGTCCAAGGCCGCAGCCTTGTCTTTAAGATCCGAGGATAGAGGAGACCTTGTCCCTGAGCTTGGTGTTTGCTCGGCTCCGCCACACCCTGTTTATGTCCTTTAATTTGGCTTTCAAGAGCAGGTCTGTTACTGAAGCAAATTGGAGAGACCCGAGGACCCTTTCCTGGGACTGACGGGATGCTGACTGATTTTTGAGAAACCTCTTGGTGAGAGATGCTATCTCTTTCCTCTTGGAAGGGGAGAGATAACGTGTGGGAGGACAGGTCCCACTGAAGACCCAGCCATTGAAACCGAGACTCCGGAGTCAGGCGGACTTCTCCCTGTTCAGCTGAAAACCCAATGACTCTAGGAAATTGGTGACTATGGACGTGGCTTCCTGACACCGGAACAGTTGGAGCCCAGATTATCCAGTCGTCCAGGCACGCTGCTAGGGAGATTCCTTGGGACCGGAGCTGCTGTACTACCGTATCCGCCAGCTTGGTGAATATCCTGGGTGCAATGTTCAGACCGAAGGGCATGACCCTGAAGGAGTAGGCTTGGTTCCCGAGTCTGAAACCGAGGAACTGAGAGAAGTTCCGCGCAACTGGGGACGTGATAATAAGCGTCTGAAAGATCGATAGAGGTGGTGACGGCTCCACGCGGAAGTTGAGTCCGGACCTGAGCTACCGTAAGCATGCTGAAAACTTGTCGCATTTTATGTAGAGATTTAGACGCGACAGATCCAGGATCACTCTTTGCTGATCGGAGTCTTTTTGGGAACAGTGAATAGCCTGCCTTGAAATTTTAGGTGCCTTGCTTTCTTTATTGCTCGTTTGTTGAGCAATTCTTTTACATAATCCTGTAGGATTGATGTGGGTGGCTGGTAAAATCTGTTTGGGGGGAGGATTCTTGATCCAGCTCCACCCCAGTCCCTTGGACACAATGCTGTGTGCCCAAGGGCTGAAGGTCCATTGGTCCCTGAACCAATACAGGCGACCGCCTACCTGCGTTTTCTCAGTGGGAGGGAGCGGGTTTGTTCCCTCTACCACGTCCCTCCCCCTTGGGGTGGTGTTAGATTTTCCTCTGTAGGGGCCTTGCCCTTCCTCCCCTTGCCACCCTATTGAGGCCGTGAAAAAATCCACGGCCTTCATATGTAGGGGGTTGTATGCTGGTGAGGATACATAGGAGGGCGCCGCTGGTTGAACCAAAACATACTGCTGGGGTTGGGACTTAGAGGTAGATGGCTGGGCCACTGCCGAGACCGGGACGGCTTGAACCATCGCCTGATGAGGCCTCTTATGTCTCCTGAACCTTTTTCCTCCTCTCGTCTGGGGCCGGCCGATTCTGGGGTCTTGCGCTTATAAGTGGGAATTCCCCACCGAGCGCAAAGACTCTGATTGGCCGTGTAGCTTCGGACATGACGGAAGTAACCTCTCCTTCAGGGAAGAGGTTAGGTCCCCAGATTGAACTTTTAATGAGCTTGTTAGGCTCGTGGCGGATTGTAGCGTCAGCAAAAATAAATTTTCTACATTCCAGCCTAGCCATAACAAACTCATGCAAGTCTAACTGGAAGGTCGCCAGGAAAGACTTAGCCAGGACCTGGAAAAAGGGTTCGTCCCGAGGGCCGGAGACGGCAGTAGCCTCAGTAAGACAGCCGGAGCTCAAGGACCGGGCTAACTTAGTCCGGTCTCAAACTCCGCCTTTAACAATGATTCCGGCAGCTTAGGGAGTTGCTCGCTAAACTGCGTGGAAGCGCAAAGAGGGTCCAGCTTGCCTACAGTGAAAGTGGACGGGGCGTCCACCCAGAACTCGTTACTTCCTGGGAATACCAGGGAAGTAGGGTCTGTTTCCCTCAATTGAGAAAGGGGTTCCCATCGAGGCATGCTCGGGTCGTGGCCAGAGCAATTTTGTCCATACAAGGAGTGGGAAGATCTTCACCTAGGGTGAACATCGTGAAATTGCCCTTGAAAGGGGTCAATTTTGTGTTCACTGCCTGCCACTCCGTCAGAGTCTGTGGGAGAGCCGACTGGGCTTGGTCTCTAGGGATGATGACAGTTTCCCTAGGTACCTTGTCTGACCGAATCCAGGCTTCTTGGTAAGCCTCACGAAAAGCCAGGATAAGGGGGCAAGAGATCGGGGGAAGAACTCCAACTCCTCCAACCGTCTCGTGCCCAGACCGTCTAAGGTAAGTTTGCCATCATGTTGGATGGCCCGGAGTGCGAACCGCCAAGGGTTTCCGACATCAAACAGCGGGAGGTCCGCAGTGTCGGGGATAGAGTACTGCGGTTCGGCTTTAGGTTGGCGAGCCAAACCTTCCAGTACACTGTCATAAGTGGCAAACTTTTTCTGAGATCTTCTCAAATCTCGAGTGTAGATCCTGCATGAACTGTTTGTACAGTTCAGTGGCCAGGGCTTGTGCGTCAAAAAGAGGCTGGGGAGGAGGGCTTGATTTTGCCGCCCTCTTACTCGCGCCCTTGCCGGAGGAGCTAGACTTACTCCCGGAGGCTACCGGTCCTGGGACCTTAGCCTTCGACGGGGGGAAGGGCAATGCCTTCTTAGAAGTCGAGGACTTATAGCCCTTCGCCTTCCATGAAGTCTTCAACTTGGGGATAGCAGACGGAGCTCTATCACCCAAAGAGGAAGACTTCACAAAACCTGAAAAGATGATACCGATGAAGCAGGGAGTTAAACAAAGGGGCCCGCCCCAACATCCTCACTTACCTCTCCACTTACCACCTGGTCCTGCTCCGTATTCATAGGTTCCAAGTCGAGATTTAGTGCGGCAACATCCTCCGAGACCTCGGCGTACATAATGTCCACTTGAGGTGGCTGGGTCGCATCAAGGATCTGCTGGATAATAGGGGTGGCAAGTTCTTCTGGAACTGCTGCGGCCACCCGTGCGCGCAGGGTAAAGCAGGTCCTCAACCTGGCGCCGAGGGCACAGGGCTTCCCGACGGAACATTCCTGCGAACCCAGCCACCCAGGCCCGGAGGGGATTCAAGGCAGACTTCTTGGAAGTTTCATCCGCCTGCAAGGAAACCTGTGGTTAGTCAGAATGCAAAGACCGACGGAGAATATAAACAACGAACGTATGAGGAGCATGGACCAGAGGAAGAAGACTTTCACTTACCGACTTCGTCTTGGATGGTTGAGGAGAGAGCGAAGCAAACCTCACAGCCATCGGGTGCCAAACAACCAGGTCGTCCAGCCGGACCGCACAACCAGCGTGGGTCCGGCACACTACGTGCCCGTAGGGTTGTTGAAGGGAGGCGGTACACCCGGCTCCTCACAGCGAACAGTCTGTAAAGGTAACAGTACATGAACCTCACACTCTAAGCAAAATAAAGCCGGCAAGGCCGAAACTCAACTACAACCGGAATACTCCGGTGTAGAAGAACTACCAAATTAAACTGGGCCAATAAGCTTTAAATGCACAGAGCGGAAGTTTAAGGATTCATACCCCGGAGGACTCCGGGGAATGAAGGAACGAGAACCAGGAACCAACCATAAGGGCTGCCAGAAAATTAACGGCAGTGGAGCCCCAGGTGTGGGACCGGAATCACGATATGGTAGAAACAAAATAATAATAATAATAATAACAACAAACAAAATTAACAATGATGGTAACCCTCCGAGACCGGAGAGTCTGTATGCTAGCGTGACATAGAATCATTCACACCTATCTCCCGCCGGAGCGAATGGGTAAAGGATCAATGTTCATAACATACGGCGGGCCACACCTAAACCCAAACTTCGAAGCTCGATGGGGAGACGAGAGGTGAGACAGGATCCGAACACGCTCGAGCAACCGAACCACCCACCCCACCACAGCGCTGCTGGGGACGTCATGGGAGGGAGCGAATCCCTCTACCAATAGGAGAAGTCCTGACTCGGAGAAACGCCATCTAGCGTCACCCGCACGAGTCGCAAGGCTGAGGGGGTAGAGGGGGAGAGGTAGGCTACCGGAAGGGGAGAGGAGACAAGGAGAACATGACACCCGCTCAACTGCAACCTTCCTTCCCAATGAACTTGGAAGGGAAGCCTACTCCAGGGAGCTACACAGCCCAAAGCCCAACATCTCTCCTAGGCGTAGCCTAAAAACCAAACCTAGCATAGGTTAGGAGGGAGAGAGGGGTGAAAAAGGAGAGGAGTAACCAACAGGGAGAGAAATTTTGTGCCGAGAGCCAACAGGGAACGAGTAGGGGATAAGAAGGCGACTAGCCAAGAGGAACACGTCCAAAGAACTCGATTCCTCCAAATTGGGGGAAGAGGACTAAGGGCTCACTCTGACCCTAAAACGGACCCTGAGGAACAGCAACAAAACTCCCTCAACCTGATCTCCTCACACCCAAGGCAAGGGATGGAGCCCACACTACAACCATCATACAAAAACAATAGAATAAAAATACGATCACAGGAAGTGTAGCCTACCTCGAGAGTAATTTCAAAATATTTTATAAGGTTCATCAGAGGCAAACTACACAACCAAAAACAAAAAACAAATAAAACTAAAAACATTAAACTTAAAATAAGAGCACCATCTTCAAGAATAACATAATAGCCTATGAGACTAAATGAAAAGGAACCCGACCTGGTGGGGTACAGGATGGAGCAACTCCTAAGAGAGGCCGACAGGCCAAAAATGCAAAACAAAAACTAAAGTTGGAGGGGGAGCCATCGCACGGAACCACCAGGAAGGAATTCAAGGGCTAAAATCTAAATATATATAGCGACTGGGAGAAAACTCCGACCGAAAGAACAGAAGGAGTCGCCTCGCGCTCGCCATGGCTGATAGGGGACGCCGTGGCGTCATAAGAAGATCCCAATATTTATGAAAATACGAGACCAAAACAGCCATAATAGATCAAAAACCCCACAAGAAGATGGTACTTAACTTAGAGATGGAAAAGGTGCTCGAAGCCATCGTAGATGAAGAAAAAATAAACCAAAATAGGGACGAGCACACAAAAGAAGCGAACGTAACACGTGCTAGAAAATGGAATGAAGTAGGTGGCGCTGGTGTCGCCGTCCTGGTGGTGTGTTGAGTGTGGGAGCTGTAACGGCTCACCACTCTTTTACGGGGTTTTGATAAGGAGAGATCTTTCGAGTATATTTCCGTGGTAGTGGTATTTCACTCACCCTTCATTATACCGACGTCTTCTAAAGACGATCGACTGGGGGTAGTAACCAGCTTTCCT